>NC_089199.1:28078288-28373288 GCF_963930695.1 Labrus bergylta
AATGTCATCATCCTGTTTAAGGCTCGCCCCGACTTCAGGCAGAAACATTACGGGGGTGCTGGCAGGAAAAAGTCCAGATGTAAAATGTGGCTTTTTGCGTCCTCATTTGCAACTCATACCGAAAATGACATTTTCAGGAGTTTTGTGCATGTGTGAAAACACCACAGGGGGTAAGAATAGCAGCTAAGCCAGCGACCAACAGAAAGTTGTATTGTACAGATAAAACTTTGGCAAAAACAAACCAATAAAACACATAATTTTACCAATGCAGCCATTTGTATTACCAGCGTTACTATTTCTTGTTGACCACAAATCATTAAGCAACTCTTTTCCATGCGTACTTGTTTTATCTCTCAGTGAACCGTTTCAATAAAATATGATTATACACTAAGTGATGTTGTTTAGTAATGCACTAGTCTAATTGCTGCCTTTAACTCAAGTGAAGTTTTTTCCCTTCAGATCTCCTGACATGTGTTTGTTGTTTTTCCACAGCGTCAGAGCCGCTCGGTGACAGGAGCAGTGGGCAGAAGTCGAGGAGGAGTCCTCTGCAGACCCTTTATGAAGGAGACCAGGTCAGTGTTGTCCAACCAGCATCACCAAACTTTACTGAAGCTGATTGAGAGGTCAGAATCCAGTATCAAACCAAAGCAGCGCCAGGACATGTTTACTTTTCGATATCGTTGATATTTCACAACTAAACATCTTCACACTAGACACGACACTCCCTTAGGTCTCAGCAAGGAAATCTATTTGAAGAAAAAGTTTACCGGTAATTGAATTAATATTGATGAAAAAGTAAAAAATGTGCAAAATACTGATTTGTCTTTGACTATGAAACTTCAGAAAACATGCCGATTTAACATTTACTACAAAAACCCTGCATCTCCTAGAAAGTTAGAAAGTTTTGTCTTATAAATAACACTTACAAAGACCTGTGTGTAAGACTGTCATTGTTTTAAGAGAATGCCTTTCATGTGCTTTAAGGCCACTTTAAGTTATCCTATAGTCTGTCAAATAACTCCAATGAATTGAAAATGATTTAAAATATCTATACACCCAGAGAGATAGGCCTTCCTTTATAGTTAAATAATAATAATAATAATAACTTAGATTTATATAGCGCCTTTCATGAAACCCAAGGGCGCTTGGATATCTGTAACGTCTACTTGGTGTATGATTGGTACCAAATATTGAACTGATATCTTTGACTTCCATTCACTGTCTGTGTAGTTTACTTTTATGGGGATATTCCCAGCATCCATATGAAAAGTAGAACTGTCTAAAAGGAATAAAAAGCATGACTATCAGCTTTTGCCTCGTAAATCTGATCCAGTTAAATCCTCCTTCTCTCCGTTGATCCTTAAGAAATGCATCGTTTGGTCGGAGTCAGTGGCTGAAAGGCAAATCACTCCTAATCCTCGTGATGTTTTTATTGTCGTGAAATGTTTCATGTCAGATAGGGCTGCTTTGATGTTGCTATTTCCACTGAACAAAAGGTCAGCCATCTTTGCAGAGTTACAGCAGTAGGGGAGGAGGATTTATGAGTTTATGCCGACGTTGTCAGACTGCAGGAAAAATCAAAGCTCGGTGACTTTAGAGCTGTGTCAGACGAGTGATGATAGATGTATAAGCCCACGTAGTGAGAATAACAAAGTGACCTCTGTGTCCTTCATTAAAACCAGCAAACAAATGAAACGTGTGTTGTTGGTGAGTTTGGAAACTTTGGCTGTCACCGTTGCTTTTTGTGATATTAAGCCAAGCTGAACCAAGCAGGTCCAGTGACGTCGATGTCCAGTAGACAGTTGGTCTGACACTTTGTCCTAGAGCAGTGGTTCTCAAACTTTGCACAGTGAGTAGTGATTATCACGATAATGGCCAGTTAACTGATGCACAGGCCTACCAGTGCAATGATGACGGTGACGTCGCTGTAAACAGAATAGCAGAGAACTGAGGTGTATAATTCGGCCTCGAGGATCAGCCCCATTAATCATCTCATTGACACTGATACCCCATCAAGTCAGGATCGGACCACATCTGATACCAGGATCGGATCGGTGCATCCCTAGATTTAAACACCCCAGGTCACCTGGATTCCAAAATAAAATCTGCTCTTTCTATTAATCCGTGTTTCCAGTTCGTCATCAATCGTCAAAGATAGAGCTGCACATGCAGACACAGCCTCTTAAAGTCGTCTGTGAAACAGCTGTTTCCGTTTAACTCTCCCTATGCGGAGAAGGAAGGTGAACATGCCAGAAAACAAAGCAGCTCCAGCAGACATCATTTACTTTTAAGAGCTTTAAGGGCCTTTTCCATGTAAACACTTCCCTCTTTCGAGGAAGCTGCTCAGCTGTCAGGATGGAAAACAACAGTGAACTGGATTAATGCTGGATTTATTTGTTTATTTGTTTACACATGTGAAGACAATATGTGAATGCTCTGATGAAAAAATGAAACATAAAAGTAAAGGAAAAGTAGCATCTGACCTGCAGACTAGCTTTCCATACAGTTAACCAATGAAATCGAGTTTTATTGACCACTTTTCTTTCGCTTCAATAATCATTAACAAAGAGAAACACCATGATTCAACTTATATTTTTGCCTATTTATAGCCAAACAAAACTGAACATTCACAACCACTGTAGCCTAAAGAATTTCAACATTGACTTTTATGTCTTCATATTTCCCTCTTTCATTCACACAAGTTTTCTTAGTTGATCACCCGTAGATGGCATACCGAACAAGCGTGAGTGAACACGCAATTCAGTACTCTTTACTTGAGATCTTAGTAAATCCGGCCCTTGGCTTGATCTCCTGACTTCTTGTCAATCTCAACTAACAAACAGGATAATTACGTATTAAGACATTTGGATAACACTTGTTTTTTTTATGCTCCCTAACAAATCGGGATTAAATACACAGAAACTCGTCTTGTCATCCCTTCACTGTAGAGGTGATATTTACAGCCCAATCATTTGACCACATAGTCAATCATTCACTGTACGAAAGTTTGATAAACCCAAATGCTAAACTTGTTTTCATTTCATTTCAAACATGCTCCAAAGACTATACAGCCTCTGGAGTGTAAGACAGGACACATGGTAGATTTGTTTAACTTTCACAACATTGGATGTGTGTTTATGTTCCTGCAACCTGGTATTCCCTTCAGATGACATGTTTATCTTGAGTTTCATCCTAGATGCTATTTTAATACCCCATATCCCCCCCTCCCCTCATATTAAGGAATTTAAAGTCAGAGATGGAAATACAGTGCTGTAAACATCCAGTACTCAAACTCCTGCTGAGAGAAGGGTCAGTGTTGGCTCAACAGTCTCACCCAGACGCCGTATCCTTGATGTTACAGTGTCTGCCAGTAAATACAGAGAGCCATGCATCGTGTCAGGGAGGTTCGAACCGCTGCAGTGGAGAGCCAGGGCTGAGTAAATGAAAACAGAAGTAAATAAAGCGTTTGTGCGATGAGGAAGCCGAGCTGAACCGCCTGACCTCACGGTTTTATTAGGGCAGGGATGAGCCGAGATTAAGACCTCCAGAGGAGAAGTTATTTTAAATACACTTTCTCACACTCAAGAGAACTGAGACGGTCTTAGTGTAATGCAGAATGTTTAGGGGATCTACTCCACTTCTGGTACGGCCTCCTCCGGCTGCTGGCTCAAATGCTTAATCTCCACAAATTCTAAACGGTGGAGTAATACATGAAAAAGTGAGCTGTGGGAAATCTTATAAATTACCTCAAGAGATACCGCTTGAGTCAGTGACAGTCGAGGAGGATTATTGTGAAATACATCTGAGGGTTGAGACTTTGAAAGATGTGAGTTTGGGTTATAATTTAATGTTTATTATTGTTGTTGTCTTTTAAATAAGTTAGGCTACTTTGAAGGTTCTCTGATTGGTTCTTCTTTCCCTTCACTCTTCAGGTGGAGTCAGCAGTGCAGGTGATCCATCAGGGCCGCCGGGAGGTGTTAGAAGAAGCCTGCCGCTCCTACACCCGCAAACGCAGAGTTCTGATCCCCGAGGACCTGAAGCACGTCATTGTGGACGACCAGCACGGCTTGCTGTACTGCTACGTCCCCAAAGTGGCCTGCACCAACTGGAAACGAGTGCTCATGGTTCTGACGGGTGTAGCCGGGTCCCATCAGGACCCTCTGTCGATCCCCGCCAACGAGGCCCACGTCCCAGGAAACCTCCGCACCCTCTCGGAGTACTCCACCTCTCAGATCAACCAGCGCCTGCGCTCCTACCTGAAGTTCGTCTTTGTACGCGAGCCCTTCGAGCGGCTGGTGTCCGCCTACCGCAACAAGTTCACGCGGAGCTACAACACGGCTTTTCATAAACGATACGGCACAAAGATAGTGCAGCGGCACCGGCCGAACCCGGAGGCCGAGGCCCTGGAGAGAGGAAACGACGTCTCCTTCGAGGAGTTTGTGTATTACCTGGTGGACCCGGCCACCCAGCGGGAAGAGCCCTTCAATGAGCACTGGGAGCGGGTGCACTCACTCTGCCACCCCTGCCTCATCCACTACGATGTTGTGGGGAAATATGAGACGCTGGAGCAGGACTCCCGCTATGTGCTGCAGCTGGCCGGAGTGGAGAACAAGGTCAGCTTCCCTGCCTCGTCCAAAAGCACAAGGACTACTGGAGACATGGCGGCCCAGTTCTTCCAAAACATCAGCCCCTTCTACCAGAAAAAGCTCTACAACCTCTATCGCATGGACTTCCTGCTCTTCAACTACTCTGTTCCAGCCTACCTCAAGTTTAGATGAGGCTGGGACTCGACTCAAACGTGTAGAGCCAGGACTTTATTTTTGACTTTTGTTTTTTTTGTCATTATGGACCACTGCGAAAAAATATGATGATTGAATTGGAAAGTCACTTAAAGGAGCAATATGTAACTCTGACACGTAGAGCTTTAAAATTCTAAACATCGAAGAGAGCTGTCTCCCCTCTCCCCCTCCTCTCTAGAGTCGATGCCCACACAGGTTGCCATTTCGCGGACTCGGAAGCTTCAGTGTTTAGCCAGCTCTGCATCTGTCTTGAAACCTTCCTGCAACTGTTCAAGGCTTTTAAGATCGGGTAGAATCAGTTGGATCTGAACCAGTTTTCGCTTCCCCGCTTCCATCGCTGCAACCCCTGTCGGTTTGTTGTTTGCCTGGCAAACCGAGGGGCGTCCAAGGGGGGCCGTGTGGAGGTGCCTTAAAACCTCCTACCTTCTCTCGTCCAAACAAAAACAGACAATTCAGGAGCAGAATCTAAAGTTAGAAGGAGGACATACTGGCTGCTGCATTGTTGTCAGAGAAGACAGCACTTCAAATATAGATTATATAGTAAGGTCACTTTATGATATTTTACATACTGCTCCTTTAATGACTTTTTAAAAACAAGAGCATCAGACACACAGAGGATACAAGTGGAACTGAAGAGAGTTACAACTAATATTTTAATGTCAACAGTGATTCAGTGGATGTTGGTCACTGACTTTGAATGTGCTGAAAGCCATTTTCAATTCTGGGTTGTGTTTGTGTCTCCTGCTGTTTCAGAAGTGCGTATGTAATCTCATCTACAAAACATGTAACTCTTATCACAATTTCCAGTGAATGTCTACGAACGTATGTGCCTTTTAATTGAGCCTCTTTTTCAACCCAGCAGACCATGACAACTTGTATTACTGTGACTATTTTGATTGTGCTGCAGGAAAAGGATTGATGTGCAGTTATAGGTTTATCTTAATTTATTGTTTTACTTTTTACCGCGTAAGGACGGAAAACCCAACACGGGTTATTTAGTTTCTATGACAATTTTCAAATAAACCTGTTACAGCAAGAATGTGTCCATTGGTCTGAATATTGGAGTCGTTACCATTTACAATAATTAATAGCATCACTTATAGTACACTGCTACACAGTCATACTGCAGAACACAGTAGTTATGACTCATATTGTCATTCTTTATTGAAGTGACAAGTCATGCCTGCAAAGATGTCATCTAGAAGTTTTTACAAATGTGAGAGCACTACAAAGTCCACTCAAGCTTATTATTATTATCACCACCTTTTGGATGCTATATTCAGATTAATAAAGACACATATCTATCTAAAAGTGCATATCAAACAACAAAAAAGGCTTCATACAGAGACATCTTAATCAGTAGTTCACAAAACAAGTACAACATCTGTATGTCAAATCCCTTGAGCACATACTAACAGAGAGACGGTGAGTGCAACCGTTTATATTCACGGGCACCGTGCTGTGCAAAACGTAAAATACTCGGTAGAAATTGTGCAGCATCAAACTCAGATTCCATGTGAACACATCAGAGGCACAAAAACATGAACATGGACCAAACAGGATCAAATCTAACATTCATATGCAAACTGCAGCATTGGATTAATATTCACAAACATTTACTCTAAATTGCTAGATGATAATTATTATTATTGCTTTAATACATCAATCATTTGCCATCTAACATGTAGGAGCTGACAGCAGGTGTACAGATGTTAACAATACAGTTGTTTTACAGCGTTACAACATCAACAGTGTACATAAAGGCCTTTTTCTGTGCAGAGCCAAGCTGGGGGAACCTGCAGGGAACGGTGTACAAAATATACTGACAACAATAAATGTGGAGAATAAAGTGCAAAATAAGTCACTTTCCTCCCCTCATAACTTCTATTCTGAGCCCAGTGGTTCTCCTTATCCACACACTGTTATATTTGTGCCTCAATCCTGACAAAAAAAGTGGTGTTTGGAGGAGAGATAATGATGCTTTCGAGCACATAAGTCATCAATCCATCCATGATCTTTACTGCTTTTTCCCGGTTAGGGTCGCAGGGGGGGCTGGAGTAGATCCCAGCTGTCACTGGGTGAGAGGCGGGGTTACACCCTGGACTGTTCACCTGTCAATCACAGGGCTGATTATATAGAGACACACACCCAGACACACTCACATTCACACCGGCAATTTAAGAGTCAACAATTGACCTAACGAGCATGTCTTTGGACTGCGGGAGGAAGCAGGAGCACCTGGAGAGAACCCACTAATGCACTAACATGGAAACTCCACACAGAGAGGCTCCTGTCTGACGGGGATTTGAACCAGGAACCTCCCTGCTGTGCGTGCAAGTCATATTTTGTGGAAATTATCAAAAAATGAAATAATGTAATTTTTTCCGACAAAACTAGTCTGTGCTCAATTAACATATGTGCGTGTTTGCTCCATTTACTGTACCTGTGTGAGCACAAAATCATAACATCAGTCTTTAACAGTTTCTCTGGCTTTCTATACAGTGACACATGAACAAGTTACTAAATAGACCCGTATGGGACACCAAGTTGCTCCACCTTCACAGCCAAGGCATTCTATAATCATTAATGGGTTTTTTTTGGCGGCTGTGGCTCAGTCGGTAGAATCAGTTGTCTCATAACCGGAAGGCCAGGGGTTCGATCCCCGGCTCCTGCAGCCACATGTCCGATGTATCCTTGGGCAAGACACTTAACTCGCTGAAGCATCGGTATGAATGGGATTTGTTAATACTGATGGACACTTTAGCAAACTCTACAATCAGTGTGTGAATGTGTAGGTGTGACCTTCTGTGTTGAAGCGCTTTGAGGAGTCAGAAGACTAGAAAAGCGCTGTACAAGCTGAAGTCCATTTTTGTTTAAAATTGAATTATTCTTGCATAATCACTCTTGGCAAATGCAAAAAAACATGTGTTTGTCTCATTATGGGTACAGTAATGTGGCACAAATATAATCCTATAATTACGCTCTGTTTCTTTCTGTGATCTATGCAGCTTATTTCAGCCACTTGCATATATTGAACGTTACATTCAAGAAGTAAAAAACCCACAGGTAAGGATCAAACTCCAGTCCTAGCAGAACTGAGCATCAGAATCAGTCTGAAGCTCAAAGCCAGTAAGCCGGTCCCCAACAGGTCTCCCAGAGCTGTGAGGTAAGGGATGGAGAAGTTGTCTGGATCCTGTCCCCTTCTCCACAGCCATCGCACCATCAGACTGGCCGCATACAGCAGAATCACCACCTGGGGGGGATGGAGAGAAAAATACAGAAGAGTTTAGAACGAGAGTATCTTAGATGAGAGGCACGACATAAAGTAGGCTTTTCTTTGTGTTCCCTCAGTCATGTGACCTGAAGCAGAGCTGCAGACAGGTAGCAGATGATGAAGGTGGGAGTCATGGCGGTATGGCCTCCCTGCAGGAGGTGGATGAAGTACAGGAAGAGGAGGTGACCGGGGACTACGAGTATGACCAGGACTCGGGCCGATTTGGAGTTCACATCTGGAGAAACAGAATGAGTAGAAACAGGCTGTGTGTAATGATGTGTTCAGTTAGAGTCGAATTAAAAAAGGATCCAGTTTTTATTAAAAGCATTTGAGTTTGCTGCTGTTTGCTGTTTTCAATTAAACTGTCTTTTATACCTTTTTGGGGGGGTGGGGGATATGCTTTATTTGATAGGACAGCTTGAGAGAGACAGGATATGTGGGAAGAGAGTGGGGAAACTTCAGGAGTTTTGTGTAAACAAAGCTTATGTTGTAATTTGGGGGGTATTTACAAATCCTTTTACTCATTCTACTGGAGAACATTAAGGTCAAACACACTGAAGAGGTCAAAACAAAGCTGCTAGTTTTATTGGAATCTACTTGCCTCTTCTTACATTTTCGGACACTAAGGCATAGATACAATTTTAAAAAAGCCGCCATTACCATGCTTTCTTACATTACATTTTAAACTGCAGCGAAAAAATCCTTCACCCTATACAACCAAATGAGCCATTAGTTCATACCCTCTTAAAGAGCGTTTCCTGAATTAGTCGCCTGAAAGTTGTCATACCAGTTTGTGGTCATCACAGATTTGAGACTTCCATCCCAAACAGACTTCACCACTCTTTATATTACATCACCTGAATTCCACCTTCAAGAGAGGTCATCAAACGACCTGAAGGCTGTCGCAGACCGTCACCTGGTGGGTCAGATGTTGGCGGAAACGTTCCTACATACAGATGCAGAACACTCTGCCCATTTGGAAGCGTATAATTCACTAAACTATGTATTGGTCGTCATGAACTCAAGACTGGAACCACTGCGCCTAAAGTGTTAACTTCACCACTACTTTCAACAGCTAGCTGCTTCCTCTCTCTGTCTGTTGTCTGGAGCTGGGAAGGCAGCGCATTTTTTTTCAGTTGGCTTGCTGCTGAAAAAATGTCTGTCAACATCTGATTTTAAGCATGAAACCAAAAACTGCATCTTAACAGAGTTAAAAGCTCAGAAGAGCTTTTTTTTTTTTCATCTGACCTGAGGAGCAGAAGGTAGCACATGGTCCAGGACAGTTCCCACTCGTTTCTGATGGAAGAACCCCGGGAACACTCCAATAGTGGAGATAGGTGGACATCCTGCTGGCCTGGATGGCCACAAGATTCCCCCCTACACCTGCATGGGTGTAAAAAAAAGATGTTCTATTATTATCAAAAAAAATATACAATCAGTATGAATCACATTTAAAATTGTACTTTACATGGTAGCCAGAAACAAAACCAATGGATATGATGCAACACTATGACTCCCAAAGACATGCTTATTTATCTGCTTCTATGTAATCTCTATGGTACATATCCAGTGTTTTCTCAGCACCTGGATAAGTGATGTGCATTTGTTTGCTGACTTTTTTGGGCCAGACTTCCCAAAAAAAATATCTTTTTTTTTTTAGCTGCAACAATATTTTATTAATTAAAATATTATTCATATATTTGTGAATTCCATACTTTCATTGAAAAAACAACAGTGGAGAGGTTAAGTTGGCGTGGTAATAAAAAAGGTAACCGCTTCAGAAACCACTCCACTATCAAACGGAGGTCAGCTGGTCCACTGTTGTTTTTTCACTTATTTTTTCCCGACTACAGCGCACCTTGTATTACCCAACATTACCCGACACACAGTGAGAAACGCCAGCTTCCATTCATTGTTTAAGTTCCGACATTTTCATTACTGAATGAGATGCAAGCTTCGGCACCATCATCAGTTATTTTCTAATCTAAAGAGGCTGAGCAGAGTCTGAGAGGAAGCACTCAGAGGGATGGATTCTTTTTTTTTGTGTTGGAAATGATTCAGCAGTTCATTCCAACACGGCCTCCAGGAGCTTGTTTCTTTTAGATGCTGGCTGACTGGCTATGGTTTCCATGTTCATTGTAACACAGCTCTCTTCCCAAGCAGATTTAACTCGGAGCAGAACAAAACCTCTTGGCTTGCTCTGCTTTTAAACACATGGCTCATTTATACCAAACAGGAAGAATGTTTCTGGCACTGGTGACTCCTGCGCTCATAAATTTGAAGATACTTGTATCACACTTGGATATTTCCATTTAGGCAACTGTCTACCTCTACTTAATCTAAACTACAGAGACATGTTTGGTTTTTTACTCTTCTTCATTTACCCGACCACTGATTGAAGGTAGATGCCACATTGTGGATTAAGATTTTACAGAATTTGCTCCACATTGACATTGACAAAGTTTTGTAAGCCACATTGAAATCAGCATGAAACATTATGACACTATTCTGCATGAGTCCTGCAACTCCTCACCCTCTAGTGACTACGAAATCACAAATTCACTGCTTTTAAATTCAAAGGCTGTACATCTCTCACTTTTTCCACCATGTGCTCCTGATGAACAAGGTCGGGGAGGGGGGGGGGGGGGGGGGGGCTCAATTGATATGCAAATGCACTTCCTGTACGATGACTTCAATACATGCAGGATTCTTTGGAAGCCGCTGGCCGAGATGCTGCAATCAGGAGCCAGTGAATGCATGGTTGGCATTCTGATCAGGCTTGTGGTCTATGTAAAGACCATTGTTATTCCTCTCTACTTAGTATGCTGCGTTGTGGGCAACAAACTTGAGTCACTACAGAGGCTCTAAAATGTGTCTCCAGGGGTTCATCTGACAGGGAGGAGGCTTCAGCTGCACTTTAATACCTCCTGATTGATTCATAGCTCCGAGCTAAAGCCCTTATAAATAATGATGGGATAAGCCGCAGGGTTTGAATTCTACAACTGTTTCAACACGACATCAGTTGCCACAAGGCTTTTTAAAAAAAAAATACTAATAATGAAGCTAATCATAAAGCTATAATGCCAGTCTTCAAAGATAAGGAGTGTTGAGACACCATCACCCCAAATCCCAGATCTGCTTCTCCGCTGAAAACATGTCAGCGTTCATTTCTTTTGCTCGCCAGCGTTTGAGGAATGAATGTCACAAAGTGTTTCAGCTTTAATTATCGAATGAATCCACAAGAATATCTAAATTACACTGCAAAAATAATCTTAGCAAGTGTATTTGTCTTATTTTTAGTCAAAATCTTCTTATTACTCTTATTGATAAACATCTTATTTTAAAGGAAGAATGTGTGTCTTTTTGATCCAGTAGATGTCGCCCTCGAGCACCAGCACTAAACCAAAACAAACTGCTGTTTGGTGACACCTCCAATCACAATGAGAGCGCACCATAATTAAGCCCCATTAAGCGCAAGAGCAGGACAAAATTGTCCTTTGCTCAAGCTGCAATTACCTGTGTCCTGTATTGTTGTGTTTGCAGGCTAATGTTAGCACACTTTGGTTAACTCGTGGCTTCATATTGCACATAAATCAACACACAATGACCGAGATCAAAACACACTTATGGGACATCTAAATAAGAAGTGAGTATGTTATTCTTCTTTCCTCTAGTCCTTGACTAAAACAGCTTTATACACAAGGCCGTCTCTTCCTGTAAACATGATGTAAACACAGCTCAGACAAAAACACAGCTGGTGGGACTCAAGCTTCTCGCTCATTGTAGACAGTCATGACTCAGAGAGACATTTACACAGGATATACTTCATTTATGCTATATTTATGTGTAAAATGTTGCACATTCCACCTTATTTATTGATGAATTGCTTCTAATAAGAAAGAAAACTGCCAATGGGCAAGCTACTTTATCTAATTTAATGTAATTTCAATGAACTTAAAAAGTACATTTTGCTTTCTGCATTGGCAGATGTTTTTGAGTTATTACAATCAATTCCTGCCTTATACTTTGCTCATTATCTCTAATAAGATGTTTATCTGGATGTGTTAGGTTAATGTGGCTTATAATAAAAGTGTAATTGTACAAGTTTGACTATAAAAATAGTGGGGCGACGGTAGTTTAGTCTTTTGGGAACCAGAGGCTCGCTTTAGTGCGGAGGAAAGTATGGACGTTGGTCTGGTTCCTGGAGAGTTGCCTGGTCCCTCCCTGAGCAAGGAAGTCCCAAGCTCAAGTCTCGGTGCAGTCCAAAGCACCAGAAAGCAGCCGTCCTCTGAAATCTCTTCATTAATGCATGCCTTTAGGGTCCTGTTTGTGCCTGTGTGTGTAGTTGTGTGAGAAGCGCGTCACTCAATAACAGAGTGTTAAACAAGAATTTCCCCTCAGGGATTAATAAAGTGTGTTTTTTTTTCTTCATCTAAGATTTGAGTTTTTGCAGTGTAGTCAAAGGTAACCTACAAGGTATCATCCTTGTATTCCCTGTGGGCCTCTAAAATAAGGACGCTATCTGATGAAGTGTTGGCAGAACATTAAGTCCATGCATATCTGACTCATGTAAACCACCTGATTAAAGATCAGATCCAGAGTTTAACATTTATTTCTGGTACTTGATGCTGTAACTGTTGACATTTGTGTTAACAATATCTTCTATCTGAGTTTCATAAATTACCTGTTAGATGTTTTCGGCACTGTTTTTAATGTAACGCTTGTAAATGTTAAATAAGAAGGTTAAAGGTTAGTGTTGCAAATAAGTCTAATGTTTTCTGTTCATCTCCCACTCACCATTTATGACTGGAGTCAACACGGCCATACCCTCAAAGTCTGGATTGCTGACCGTGTTATCCAGAATCACACCACCAATACTGGGAAGAGACAGAGAACAGACATGTTTGTTTTATGAGTGGGAGACACCTGTATTAAACAGGAGGCAGAAGTATCTGGCTCATTCCCCTTTGTAGATACAGTGCCAGTGGTTCGCTCACCTGCTGATTGACATGGCCAAAATGACCGGTGTCCAGCCTGACTTGAGGATCTCTCTGATTGATGGAGAGTGACGAGCGATTGTGAACCACAGTGGGATAAGGATCAGGAAGAAGCAACACGTGGCAGGAGGCAAATACCACATGTCTAGAGATCAAAAAAGAACAGGATGCATCTGTCAATATGCACATTGGTGTTGGAAAATAAATCACTGCCTTCTTTTGAGAGAGGGACAGACATCGGGCAAGTCGTACGAATTTCTGACTTAATGGAAGACAGAGGCAAGGCTTCCTGGTGTTCGATATCTATCTAGTTGTCAATGTTGCCCTCTTCTGGCAAAAAATGATAATCATCACAACTGTTGACGGATTTTGATCATCTTTGTCTCTTAATTAGACTACGCTGTCTCTAAACATTAAACTAGAGTCCACACATATCACAGGTGCAGACAAACAGTCTCCTGAAACTGAGTAATGGTCCTCTATTCATGTCATTTGTGACCTTCTGACCTCTATAGCTGAAGAAGAGGCTGCTGACCCCGGCAAGCAAAGACAGAGTGGTGATGTCTCCGAGGCTGGCGGCGATGGGCGTGGCCACATTATCTGGGTTGATGCCTACTTTCCTGGATCCAATAATGACCGCCACCATCACCAGACCTGAAAAAAAAAAAAAAACACAAGACAAACCGTTGACATAGAAGTCAAACAATGAATATGCTCTCCAAAGCATTGCCTTATAGGTGGCAGGATTAGTTTAACATGCAAATATTTGGGCTGTATTAAAAGAGGCGGACATTGTTGTCGTTAAAAAGGGGGGCCTGACAGAAAAGCTTTCAGAACCACTGATCTAGATCATTCTAAGTAATTTATTCTTTTACAGCAGCTTCCTTTCTTTTTGTCTGACCTAGAGACAGTGCAGTGATAAAGGCCGTGGTGACGCTGCTGGCACACAGGACAGAAGCCTGGATAATATTCAGTCTCCCTCGGGTCAGAACCCCAAGACCCACCGCTGCAACGGCTGCCAGGAAGCCCACCACTGTGGCCTGGAGCTGGAGAAGAAGGAACAAAAGCAGAACTTCTGTTTTTTAATAACGTATAAATTGTCTGGTGGATCAACTGATTACTATCTGTGTCTGTCTCAGAGAATCAAAAAAGCAGATGGACAAACATTAGAGGAAGATGGTGAAAGAGAAGAGGGGAAAAAGAGTGTGTGTTGGGGGGTGGGGGGGACAAATCAGGAAAAAAAAAGCAAGACATGACCATATTGGGTCTCCAAGTTTGGGATTATCAAATAAATCACATGATCATATGAACAAACAGATCTTAACTCTACATGTTTTTATGATACAGACGATAATATGTGATTAAATCCCATGATTCTTTGTTTTCTTTTTCTTTTAACAGAAGATTACTACTAGACGCATCAGTCCCCGCTGGCATTTGGCACGAAGATGGTCTGTCGTTGGCAGGTTGCCAGTTCATCAAAACCATTCACACTCACACCACCGAGGCGCTAATTAACGTGCATGTTTTTGCAGGTTTGTGGAAAGAAACAGGAGCACCCAGAGGAAACCTACGCACACACACAGGGAGACCACGCAAACTCCAGACAGGAAAGTCAGAGTCTGACGGCAGGTTTTGAACCATAAAAAACAGATCCAACCATTGCATCATATGCCTTCTTCTTTCATTTTAAGGTCTATTTCACGTCATCAAACACAGTAAAAGAGATCAACTAAATCTTTCCCTTCACTTTATGGGACAACCAATCCCCAGCTACTCCAGTCACTTGTCAAAGTTTCCTTAGGCAAGACAGTGGACCCCGATGTGGTCCTGCTGGAACACCAGCTGTGTGGATGGAATCATGATGGGCTCTTTATAGCGACGTCTGAAACAAAACAGATTTAAATACGGACACACCCGTGTCTACACATTGGACTGACTTGTATTCTGCAATTCTAACATTTGTTACAATGAATTAAAGGGATACTTCACCTGTTGAAACATGAATCTGTATTGACATTGGGTCATATATGTAGTAGAAATGTGAAATAAATTTTGAAGTTGGTGCCTTCTTGGCCGAGAAAAGGCAGCCGCAGCAGCCGAAACACAAGACCGGCCTGTCGGCAGCCGCCATCTCGCTGTTAGCAATATGGCGGACGTTAAGTTTCGATTCTGGGAGTGAGTTCCCACTCACTGATCTGTGATTGGTCTGTAGCTTCAGTGGTCAAAAATATGAGGAGCTAGCGTTGGAGTTTCACCCCGCTAACCACAACAGCTTCCAGTGACGCAAAAATCGTCATTTTGCGTCACTGGAAGCTCCTTTTCAGACTCAGAAATACAAAGATTTCCCATCTCAGGGGAAAATGAGGGCGGGATGCACGAGCATTCAAAAATCCAATTCAAAAAGATTAATGCAAATGGGTGAAGTATCCCTTTATGAATAAAATATTTTGGGGGTTTTAAGGCTGTTGTATTTTTTGTTGTGTTGTTCATTTGTGTTTCCAGTGAAATAGGCCCAGAAATTAGTGCACGTGCATGGCGGTGCGCTACGTTGCCTTAACCACCTCCAGGGACAGTGGGCTCAGGCACTGGGACCCTCACGGGATCACCAGCTGAAATGTTTGGGAACCCCCTGGTCTCGAAGACAAAAGAAGCAAAAGTCCACGTCCATTTAGCATTTCCTCTATCTTAATAGCCATTATGCTGCATTCACACAATGAAGGCAGAACAGCAAGGACAAGACAAAAATGTAAATCCATCCTGTGAGCATTTATCCATTACACTGAAGCGCTTAGTTATAGTTCCCACTTGTAGTCCCACTGGATTAGTAGAATACATTGGCTATCTTTACTTTGTTACATATCTGTAGCGGTTCACTCAAATGAGAAACCAGTCAAGACAAACAGTTCTGTTTAAACAACTGAGAGATATCTTATGTGTAAGAAATGCAGAGTTTAAATTCAAGGTGAAAAGACAAATATAAACAAAGTGATTAAGCAGGCTATCAAAGAATCAGCCCAATAATAGGATTTTACGCTCCACTCTCTTATCACAACTCCCATTTGGAAACCCTCTGCGACTCTTATCTTCCCAGTATAATTGGCTGAGGCGTGAAGTGAAGTGTTTTGAATGTGCTGAAGACTTCACCGCAGCAGAGGAAGCTTCCCAGGTTAAATAGATTTTGTCTTGAAGTCGGCAGAGGCGGGTCAAAAATGATGGAGTGCGTCATTAACAGCATGGCGGCTGTGCGGTGGAGCGGCGTGTCACCTGAATGAGAGCCAGATTACAGATCACCATCCTCCACTTCTGCTGAGCCTCGTCCATCTGCCCTGTGTTGGCCTGCGGATGGAAACAAAGTTCACGTTCATCCCCGTCTCTCCCTCACGTTGTGTTGGGCACAGCTTAAAGGAGTCACTGTGCAAAATTGAAGTCCCACCTCTTGTCGACATAACACGAGGATTAGCTTAATAAATGTTCTGATTTGTCCGTCTTAAGTTTGCAAAGCTGAGAGCAAAGATTCCTCTGAGTTTAATTAGGATGCTGCTCCCTGGGTAGAAGTCATATACTTGAATAATTTGCTTTTATGAAGCAGAATTTCAATCACAGAGACACTAAGCAAAACGTTGGAAAGCTGAGAGTCATCACTAGAGAATTAGTTTTCTTTCCCCCTGGTACCTAAGGTAACTTGTCTGGGAAGCATGCGGGCACACTGTTGCATGTCTGTTTTTGGTGAGTATGTTTCCACTCACTGCAGTTGACAGTCTGGATGCCAATGTCATCTCCAGATTCCCCTTCAGCCCAACCAGGGCCGGCACCAAGATAAACACCTCCGAGATCTCCTGGAACACCAACCAGTGCTAAAACACAACACAGGGACTTTTAATAGACATTCTGTTCACATTAAATCAACTTTGAAACACAGCCTACTGTTTTAGAGAAATGACACAGTGGTGCTATACATTGAAAGAAAAGATGCTTTTTGCCTCAGGTTTTAATTAAGCACTAATTTAAACATGCAGTATGTTTTTTTTTTGTAGACAGCAGAAACACATTTGACATGATCTGTGAGAAAACGTTGCTGATTTACGCTACACTGTAACTACAACGGCAAAAAAAATTATGTTTTGGAGTTAAGTTTGTGTAAAACTTATAATGTCACTCCGTCATTATTTTTTTATTCTCATTGGTTCTCTTTAAAATCCTAAGGGAAATATCCGGCTTGTTAGCTGCTCAGCGCTCCACGTTGATCACCTGCTAGTCTTTGTGTCTGGTTGTTTGGTGCTGAGCAGGTCTGTAAACGTTTATTAGCGCTGCCATGTTTGATTAAATGTAATCAAAGAGACAGGAACATTGTGGGCCATAAAGGTTCAAAACAAACCAAAGACACTCCAAAGTTGAGGAATACTAATGCTGATCATCATGAGGCCCAGTCACTTTAGATTCTTCATTTCTGTATTCTGAGATTTCCAATGACATCATTCAAACTAACCACAACAAGAAAACAGCTGCCGAAAGTCAACACATATGTTGAGGCCTTTAAGCGAGAAAATCACATTTTGTTAATCAGCCTCTAACTCTGAGTGATGTGGTTTTATATTATGAACACAATAACATTTTACAGCCATCTTAAAGCAATTTGGTAACATCTTTGTGTTTTAAAGCTGCTCCTCAGTGGTTTGAGGTGTTTGAGGCTCCCTTGTAATTGAATTTCCTCCATTTGAATCAACATGTAATGACAATGTGAAACTACTTTGGGTTGGAATTTTCAAAACCTTTACATTGATGGTTGCTCGTCAGTCATTAAGATTTACTTTAAGTGAGACATAGCAGGGGTTTTAAACGTTTACCCCTTACTGTATAAAAAGTGCACGCATATTATTACATTAAACATATATCAAATGCTTTAACATGTTCCTTAACACCTCTGACTTGCAGCTGGAGTTGATTATGGTTAGGGTTAGAGGATTAGCTTGTAAGAAAGGGAATCCTTTATCTTGAAAGTGGTCATTTGTTGTTGTTGTTGTTTTTACCATTCTGAGTCTGTTTTACTCTCTTCATCTTTCTCATAAAGTCGACAGATTCGTTACATATGCATCCCATCCATCTTTAATCTAAATGTTCTACATCTACATGCCAAAGGCACATGAAAAAATGAATAGAAGTAAAACGATATCACAAAAATCATGAGACATCATTATGATTCACACGTCATATTCATCGTAGTTATTTAGAATAAAACATGCAGGACAAATAATCCTGTCTTGCATTGAGTGTATAACCAATTAAATACTCGCATTAAATACTGATATGAGTGACACAGTGTTATCTCTCATGCACACACTTTTTTGTTTCCATACTTGCACTATATCCATGACTATCCCGGCTGCCACCATGCCCAGGCCGGACACCAGGTATGGAAGCAGGACTTGGAAGGCAATGGCCCATGAGCTCTCGGGGAGGACGCCATGGGCCGAGCGGGTCAGTTTGCACGTGAAGCCCCTCAGCTTATTCCCCTGGAAACGCAGCTCGAGGGCCAGATGGGTCACCACCATGGCTGCTCCGTGTTAACCCATTACTTAGTCTGTAAAAGTGTCCGTATGTGAGAGGAGGGTCACAAAGCTGTTTTTCAAAGCTTGTTGTTGAATCAGTCAAGCAGATTTGAGAATAAGGATGAAATGATCCACGAAGAGAAGACAAGTTTCTTTTTTGGGATTTCTTTCCTCGAGATGTCTTCACCTCTCTTCAGGCTCTTTGAAATCCTTTGAAAAGTCACAGACGATGGTTTTGTTGCTGAGACGGTTTTCTACGCGCAACAAAGAGCGATTTAACAAGTTTGTTTTGCCCTTCACTTGTCTCTCCAGCGCAAGTAGAGCAGCAACTAAAAGTACTTTTGCAAATGGTGGACTATAGGCAGAGGAAGCTGCTATCAAACACTTCAAGCACACACACATACTAAGACGCACGTACACACACACACACACATACACACACACACACAGGTCCACTTGACAGCAGGTCTGTGCGGCCTATTCTGTCACTATGCGAATGACAGATCTCCACACACACACACACACACACACACACACACACACACACACAAACGCCCTTTCTCTCCTCATGCCTCACTCTTCAGGAGCCGGGCGGCCGAGGCGGAGCGCTGGAAGCACGGTCTCTCACGGGGCCTGAAGAAAGTCCAGGTCCTGTGGGACAAGGACATCCAGAAGGCCAGCAGCTTCTTCTCAGCCCTCCTGTGCTGCCATTCCTTTTCCTCCCTCTCCCACCACACCTCCTTTTCATTCTCCTGATTTTGTCCCGTCTGAGCCGGACTACTGGGTCCCTTCCTCATTTTTGATCAGGGGTAACGCGGGGGGGGGGACGTCGGTCCAGGCTGCGAGCTGAGCGAAGGCACACCGGGCGATGTGACGTATGGGAGGCTTTCTGAAGGAGGAATGGCAGATGTCGTGATGATGCTGCCGGGGGGGCTTCCCCTTCTGGGCTCCAGATGGAGATGAGTCGTGACGGCGCTGATCAAAAGGAGTGATAAAAACGGAGTGTGTTTGAAGATGAATGTGAGAGTAAGGATGCTGCTGGAAGGCGTCTGTGTATAAAGCAAGGTGACCAGTCTCTCTCAGGACTCTTCTCTTTCTCGCCCCCCCCTTGTTTCTTTTACAACCACATCAGAGGAGACTGCAGTTGTGCTCTCCCTCTCTCTTTGATAGCTCCTCCTTCCTCTGTTCCACGATGTCCTCACTATTAGTGGCTGACGCACTCCGAGCAGCAGCAGGTGCTGTACCTGTCACCAACACGTGGCGCTGCTGCTGATAGGAAAGGACAGCGTTCACCCTCCCTGATCAGAGGAAACACACAGAGGCTGCAACCTAACCGTCTTCCCCTGGACTTTTTTTTTATATCTCTCAGAGTTCATTTTTTTCACTCATCAGTCTGTTTTTTGTTTCATCATGATTAAGCCATTTGCTGCCATACATACTACATCAATAGTTGCCTTGGCCTGACATAATAGCCTCTGTTTACCTGATCTGCTGAATAGGAGTAAAAGAATGACAAATCTAACAAGATCTGAAAGTTTGCTCTTGGTTTTGGCCTCTCATTAATCCTTTGTTCCCACTTTATCTTAAAACACAGGGGAGAACAGAAGCCTGTACAGAACACTTAGTCAGAGCATGTCCTCACACACACAAACAAGGACACACACACACACACACACACACACACACACACACACACACAGCCAGTGACTCAGCTGAAATGTGTCCTTGAGACATGACTCGGGCAGCTCCCTCTGCAGACTTCTAAAAACATCTGCGTATACACATATAAAGATGAAAAAAAAAAATCGATAACTTGAAGAGAATTTCTGCCTGATTTTGCAAAAACGGAAGCATCTAAAAAAAACAGAGAGTGAAAGGTGATAACATAAATCAGAGGCTCAAGGCAGAATCTGTACTCGGGTCACTGTATTATCAAACAGCGTGCATGAGAGAGACTTCTTTTCAGACTGAACCCGTCATTGTTTTTTTTTTTTAATTATGCTTGGGTTGGCCCCTCTGCAATTATAGTAGCAGTGTCTGTCAACGCCTCTCGATGTTAACCAGCTATTAACCAGAATCTGTGGTATGTTGACCTCTGTAGTATCATTATGTTGATTAAGTTGCTTGTTAGAGCAACACGGCAAAGCTGAGGGGTTAGTCACCCCCTTAAACCAGTGCACAGATCTATCTCACTACTGCACACTCTGACTCTCCAGACCTCAGCTTCTCATGTCTACAGCATTTATATGATGTGTCCATAGTGGCTTATTTGTTTCTTTTGATATAACATAAGAAAGAAAGGAAGATTTTTCATCATGGTGTGTCTGAATCTTGTTGTTGCCACTGAAACTCACCCAAAACAATAGTGCCGATGTCATGTTTCATGTATATGTTGAACTAATAGCTTTATCCTATGATGTTTTGACTTCTTGATGATAAGGCATTCGCCATCCATAGCTCTTTTTTTCCCCCCCAAGTAGACCGTTGCCCTTTAAGATAAAAGATGTCATCATTTTATTATTTCATCCTGTAACTAGTTTGATTGAAACTTTGCGCTATCTCCAGATGTGTACGAGTTCAAAGGGAGTTCTCGATGTTTGTTAAGCTTTCTTAGGTGTTTTATGTGTTCAAGTGTAAATAATACGGTATGTGGTCAGTGGCGATTCTGGAGTCTGTTGGGGCCCTAGGCAAGAAATAACTGGGGGCCCTACAACCTGTATTTATCACCATTATGTCTGCCAGTGTCCCGATGCTTTCTCCTCATCCTCTTTCTGTTTTCTCTCCTATAGACGGATACTTCCTTTTCATTTTTCTCAATTGACTTTCATTGACAAACTTTTGGTTTTCACAGCAATGCTTGGCAATGCAACGAGAGTGAGTGCTGTCAGATGGGGCCCCCTTAGGGAGAAATTCACAGGGGGCCCCTCCAAACATCGTTCATCCTGATTATGTTACAAATAATCTGACAACAACTTGTTTTTTATCTTATTAAAGTGTTTTCCCACCATATTTAGGGCTAGACAAGCATCATTCAGTCATTTACTTTTATATAAGTGAGTGCTGTCGGATGGGGCCCCTTTAGAGGAGGTATCCTACTGTCATTGCAAAATGTGCAATCAATAGTCCATAAATACATACAGTTAGTGGCGATTGAATGCTTTTTTTCACATTTTTGAGAAGCAGGTCTGAGTATACATCAGCAAAACTATTCCATGACAATTTAACTACCTGCTTTTAGTCACTATAATCCACAATATATTCTTCCTCTTTGTAGGCCACTCTATCTTTTCCCTGATTTACGCTTGCATACACGACTTAATCTGCTTGAAATCTCATGTGCATGTGTCTTGCCAAGATGTCACTTTGTTCCTATTGGCACGGTGACATACTGTAGGTCATTGTGACCTCAAAACCCTCTGCCACAAGCCCACAGCTCAGTGCATTCACCTCAGAGTGAAATGGAGAGAAATAAACACGAGCTCTCCCAATGCATCAAATACATATGCATAGAAATTACTCAAAATATTCAATCAATCAATCATGTCCATGTTAGTGGCAGATAGCCATGGACCTGTCCTACTGTAGTCACACATATAATCCATACTGGTTACTCACCTGTACCAGGTCCAGCAGCATGCCGGCCGACACCATTCCCAATCCAGCCAGCAGGTATGAAGGCAGCACCTGGAGGCAGATCACCCTGGATGACTCTCTGGAGGAAACATGGAACTTCTCCTCGTCCATCTCCTCAGGACAACTTCGGCTGCTGAGGTTCATGTCCGTCCACAGCTGCCAACCATCTCGATCGATCCAAAAAACTGTTTATCTTTCAGTCTGAGAACCTGCACTGTCATGTTTCATCCCCCTCGTTGGTCCACCTGATATGTGAAAGATAAATATTATTTCCTTTGAAACATTTACAATGTTTTCAATTCACATTTTTTTGGGGTGAATTGGATGAGGTTTAGATTTTACATAGTTTTCCTTATTATGTAAGATATTTATAGAAGATCTTGAACAATTACGTAGCCTACAGTATTTCTTTTAGGTTTACTTTGAATTAAAGGTCTTTACATTATCTCACTTCTCTTCCCCTGATCTCTCTCCTGCCGTCTCTAAAATCTGGACACTTCCTTTGCTGTCCTTGCGCTTTGCACATTGTATGTATTTATTTGTGATGGAAATTTGTATCTTCATGTAGGCTCAACTCCATTTCAATCCCCATGGAAACCATATGACTTCCTGAGCGTTTCACGTCATGTATGCTATTGAATGCATAATCTCTTATTAAAGCAGATTAATTTATCTTAAGGCCGCAGGCGTGTGGCATGTTTAAACAGAATTTAGTCCTGTAAAAACAGGAGAAATAATGAAGCAGAGGAAACCTCACTCTTACCTGATGATATCAACACAGCATGAACTTTTCTTACCGGCATATTTATAATTTAGACGTCATATTGTTTACACCTTATGTAGTTTCACTGTAAATTCTACTGTAGGCTACCTGTGTGTTACATTTACAGAGGCAGATATCGTCCAGGAGGGGGCACCTTTAATTACATTAGTAACTTCTTGTCACAGTTTTTAACAGCTGCATAATGAAGAGATATAAAACTGTTTACAGTCTGAACGTTTTGCTCAAGAAACGGCTGGAAAACTTCTTCTGAATTCAAGTCAAGAGCACTCTTCTGTCATCTAGTGTCTAAAATGGTGCACACATTTTGTAACAGCAAACATTTGGAGGACAGAGCTCAAACTGGAACTCGTAAAATAAGAGTGTTAAAGAAATAAAATTGATAATACTGCTTATTCCCCAAAGACTGTGACCACATATTTTATGGGCGTCGCGCTTTGGATAGCACACAGATTAAAAAAAAAATTACTTTCTGACATGGAAGCATGACAGTCATGAATGCAACTGTTGTCATCTTGCACACCAAACTAGTTGCGTTGTTTTGTTTGTTTGTTTTGTAGGGAATTTGTCTCATTTGACCTCAGTCAGGTCAGGACTCATTTCAATAATTCACATCAGCTCCTAAGATGACTAAAGTTCCTTGAAAAAGATGGAAAAAGTAGATAAAAGACAATGTGATCTGAATGAGAAATATCAGCTAAAAAATATCACAGTAAGAGATTTGTCTTCCCTGGCTAAGTTAACGTTGACTAGCTCTTAACTTTGTGGTAATTTAGTATCCAGGTAACCAGAGGCATAAAAAGACCATTTCTACAAGGTGAACAGAAACAACCAAAGCTTTCACACTGTATGCAGGCAATGTTAAAAGTCAAGGTTAGGAGTTATTATAAGAAATTAAAATAGACACTAAGTCATTTATGACTAGGTACAAAATTATTAGATGCTTATGGTGTAGACTGCACTAAACTGCATCTCAACTCTGCAAACCCACTCACTGCACTTTAAACTATACTGCCACATTAAGTCTGCCATTCAAGGTTTCAACTGATATCAGGATCTTATCATGTGATTCATTCACAAAGATTCTCATGACCCGAGCTGGCCTGATAATCTTTCTGGCATACTGGGCATTTTTTCCGGGTGGATGAACATCATTCAGGTCTCAGGTTATATAACTACTTCAGGGGCGTGTCTTAACTTTTTTTTAACAGGGGTTGAACATCTGGGTCAATGACTAATGCAGGAGTTACATGATGTTTGTGGGCACACACACGCAAATTAATGTCATTTTTTTTACCCTTTCTATCCCCACTAAAATATGTACTTACAGAAAAAAGAAACTCAATTTGGCAACACATAAATCTTCTTGTAGCTTGATTCTTCATGTTTGTGAAAAGTTACAATTTCAAATACTTGTAGGCTGTCTAACGTTCACAAATACATTAAATGGCATTTAAGTCCATTGCAAGTGAGACAGTGTGAACAAGTTTTTTACCTTGGAAAATTTTACTGAATGAGCAAAGTATTTACTTACAACTGAAAGTACGACCATTTGGATTTTGGGGTGGCACTTGGGGTGGCCAATCAGTATTAAAAGTGGGGCAGATGTCAGCCCTCTGGATACGCCCCTGAATTACTTATAGCTTTTGCTACTAGTGCTGGGAATGACTGGCCCAGTAAACCATGAACAGCAACCCACTGGTTCATATTCTTAATTACAGTTAGCTGGCCCAGTCACATCTCTTAAAGGGCCCACGCCCTGCTCCATCTGTCCTCTTTTCTCCTGCTCAGATCATGAACATTTCAAATTGTCCTCATCTTACATCAGCGTCACAAATAATCCCCAGTTTTTATATTACCGGTCCAAATTTTAACTTAGGATATTTAAAACTAATTCATGGACATCTGGAGTGATTTTTCATTTTAGATATTCAAAGTTAAAAACAACTCTTTAAAAAAAAAAGGGAGTTAGTAAAGTCAGTAAAGTAAGAACAATCTGTGCGGCTTCATAGGCCTGTAATCATTCCTCTCAGCACTCGTTAAATGGGTTATAATTTTCAGTAATTTGCAGGGGGTGTGGCTTTACCTTATTTCACCTGTTTAGTTGTGTGGCGGGAGGAAGACAAAGAGGGTGCGTGGGTTCACATATTTTCTGTTGCTGGTCATCATCATGGCAACCATCATTATCATCATTATTATCTTCGTCTTTTGTACTTTTTGTTCAGAATTATTTTTGACTTTTTTGTTGAATAACTAAATAAATCTATTTACCTATCTGGACTGAATTTTATGTTTATATACAAACAAGTTGCAGTTACAGGCCAATAGCATTATTCAATCTTAGCTGCCACAATAGTGTCAAAGGTTGAACTTTTATCAGGAGCATCTGCCTTGCTGCTGATTAAAACAAGTTCATGAAGTTGCTTTCATGAAACACCCTCCCCTGACACTGCTGTCAGCTACAGAGAGAGACAGCTTCAGTCTTATTCTGCAGTCCTCCTCATGCAGCAGGACAGACGACGCAATACCATCCGTACACTATATGTGAAATTGTGATTCTGTGATTTGAAACCCATGAGTCTACAAGGGAAATAAAGATGATAAAAATGGCAACTTGTAATACACCTGTGTTTAGAGTCCTTATCTTTGACATTTCAGCTCTTACACACAAAAAAAAAAGCTACAAGTATTGCCTTTATTTGCCTGTTTTGGCTCAGGATTCTCACTGACTGGTCCAGGATTTGAAATCATATAGAAGCCTCTCTATGTTCTCCTTGTGCATGCATCCCCCCCAGACCCCGAACGGGAAAAAGTGGTATAGATAATGGATAGATCATCAATGTTTCAAACATAGTTCATCAGATATATGAATTAAGTGGTAAAAAGTTTGCTTTGAACAATCTGAATTCTCACTCAGCTGCTTTCATCAGTAAAATGTTTATGATCAGACATTAAAGAAGAATGAAAGAAAAATACTGTTAGTCAAGACCTGAGGAGGTAAAACTGACTTAAAGCTTCACATACGACGCTGGAATTCATAACCGAGGATTTACTGAAAATGAGGGAAGAAAGTTCACATTTCACAGTGCTGCTCCTCCTCCTGGAACAAATCACAGCTTGAAAACCCCTCCCTGTTCTTTTGCACTCAAACATATTCTGACCATATCATTCCTTGTTCCCTCCCCTTCAGATCAACAGGTGGAAGGGTGTGTGTAAGCACCAAGAGGTGACATTCATTCCATGACACATATGTTGTGTAGAGCACAGTTTAAACCAGTTTTAATCACAAGGAAGTGAAACTCAGAGGAGTCGTTGTCAGACTCACTGTCGCTGGGAGGTGAAATGGCGCAGAAAGGGGTTCAACTGGACCGGGAGACCTTCTCCTGTTCGATCTGTCTGGATCTCCTGAAGGATCCGGTGACTATTCCCTGTGGACATAACTACAGCATGAACTGTATTAAAAGCCACTGGGATAAAGAGGATGGGAAGAAAATCTACAGCTGCCCTCAGTGTAGGCAGACCTTCACACCGAGGCCTGTCCTGGTGAAAAACACCATGTTAGCAGTGCTAGTAGAGGAGCTGAAGAAGACTGGACTCCAAGCTGCTCCTGCTGATCTCTGCTATGCCAGACCTGAAGATGTGGCCTGTGATGTCTGCACCGGGAGGAAACTGAAAGCCTGCAGGTCCTGTCTGGTCTGTCTGGCTTCTTACTGTGAGAAACACCTTCAACTTCACTCTGAACTGGATCCATTCAAGAAGCACAAGCTGGTGGAGCCCTCCAAGAAGCTCCAGGAGAACGTCTGCTCTCGTCATGATGAGGTGATGAAGATGTTCTGCCGCACGGATCAGAAGTCTATCTGTTATCTGTGCTCCGTGGACGCGCACAAAAGCCACGACACGGTCTCAGCTGCAGCAGAGAGGACCGAGAGGCAGAAAGAGCTGGAGGTGAGTCGACAAAACCTCCGGCAGAGAATCCAGAATAGAGAGAAAGACGTGACGCTGCTCCAACAGGAGGTGGAGGCTGTCGATCGCTCCGCTGATAACGCAGTGGAGCAAAGTGAGAAGATGTTCGCTGAGCTGGTCCGGCTGATACAGAAGAGAAGCTCTGAGGTGACGCAGCAGGTCAGATCCCAGCAGCAAACTGAAGTGAGTGGTTACAGAGAGCTTCAGGTGAAGCTGGAGCAGGAGATCACTGAGCTGCAGAGGAAAGACGCGGAGCTGGATAAACTCTCACACACAGAGGATCACACCCAGTTTCTTCTCGACTATCCCCCACGGTCACAACTCGATGAGTCAACCGACTCGTCCGGCGTCAATATCGGCCCTCGGAGGGACTTTAGGGATGTGACAGCAGACGTTTCAGAACTCAGAGATAAGCTCCAAGAAGTTCTGAGAGGGAAAGGGACGAACGTCGCTCAGACAGTGACTCAAGTGGACGTTTTGATGTCGCAACCAGAACCGAGGACCAGAGCTGAGTTCTTAAGATATTCACACGACATCACGATGGATCCAAACACAGCAAACGCACTGCTGTCATTGTCTGAGGGGAACAGAAGAGCAACATTAAGGGCACACCACCAGCCTTATCCCGCTCACCCAGACAGATTCACTGAGTGTTGGCAGGTCCTCAGTCGACAGAGTCTGACTGGACGTTGTTACTGGGAGGTGAAGTGGTTCGGAGACGGAGTTTGTGTAGCGGTTGCATACAAGGATATCAGCAGAGCAGGAAGCTGGAATAAATGTGGATTTGGACAAAATGACAAATCTTGGGCGTTGGATTGTTACATCAACAATTCTAGCTTTTGGCACAACAAAGACAAATCCCCAGTGTCCAATCCTCTGTCCTCCAGAGTAGGAGTGTACCTGGATCACAGTGCAGGTGTTCTGTCTTTCTACAGCGTAACTAAAACCATGACCCTCCTCCGAAGAGTTCAGACGACTTTCACTCAGCCTCTCTATGCTGGACTTTGGATAAATAACTTCACCGCTGAAGACACTGCTGAGTTCTGTAAACTGAAGTAGACAGGAGGTACTTTAGGAACAGTGGGTTCACTTCTGTGTTTTAATTCTGGAACTTGATTTTTATTCACGTGTGCTGCTGAGAGCCGTCAATCACACCATATCAACGTCTTCTCATCTGTTGTGTAAGTGTTTGAGTTTCTTTCAGTAACACTCCTTCCTGTGACCTTTCACTGCTCATTGAATTTGAATTGATTTGTCATGTGTGCTATTTAGATTTGGGGTTGCTTGGTGGTGCAGCGGTTAGCTCCGTCGCCTCACAAGATACCTGTTTTTTTTTTTACGTCTTTATTTTAGAGATAGGAAAGTGAGTGGGGGATAGAGAGAGATAGAGAGGGGAACAGGAGAGGTTGGTTTTAAACCCTGGCCCCACCCACTTTTGAGGACAAGCACTAACCTGTAGGCCACCGGCGCCCCTAAACTCTTGTTAATATTTATATTAATAATGAATGAGAATTGTACTATTGGGTGTTTAAAAAACGTAATTATCCATCAATAATGAGACATTTTCGTTTATATCTGAGATTCTGATCAAACACTCTGATTGTGGGATTGAAGAGAATCAGACTTTACTGATTGGAAGTGAAGTTTACATCATGAATAAAAAAACATTTGAAAAGGTGTTTTCTTGTTGTCTTCATTGCACAAAGCTGGTAGAGAGAATGTGAAATGAGTAACAGTGAGAGTTTGTTTATTAGTTCATGTTTAGAGCTGAAGAGTATTTATCAGTCAGATTCTGTCTTTTCAGCCAGCATCACTAAAACATTTTAGAAAAGAGCAGAGGGTTAATTTTATGGTTTTACTTTTTAAAAACAACATTTAGTTTAATGAACTCATCTTTACTATCTCTCCCATGTGACCTGAAGCACAGTTACAGGTTGTCATTCATGTGAACAAACAGACTTAATATAAGATAACATAATAGGAAAACGGTTACAATGCATCAGTGCCATTTATTTATTTGTTTTATTTATTAGTATTACTATTGATTCGAGGGATGAGAGAGTGTGGGCAAAATGGATTAACTAAAAAAATTAAACTGATACTGATGATGTCTGAAGCTGCAAAAGTCTCGGTGAAGTTTTTCATGTTTTTCATCACAGCAGGTTTACAACTTTAATGTGAGAGAAGGAAAGCTCACCACATGATGGCACTGTTATTATGCCAAGGTAGAAGATGTGTTTTTGGTACACACTTTCTATCCCTAGTATAGTCCTTCAAGCGTTCTTCTCCTTCTCTCTCTCTCTCTCTCCCTGATCTCTGACTCTACTCACTGTCAAGTCTCTAAATAAAGGAATAAAAAGCCCAAAATTACAGTAAAATATACATACATACATTAAATATATAAATACATTTAAAATGAATTAAAATATTATTATATATAATTCTAGAGAAAAGTCTTATGTCACAGAATGTCTTGTTTTGTAAAAATGAAAAATAAACAGTTAAAAAAGAAAAATTAAAAACTGTATAAAATGTCAACATGCTGGCTCAAAATTTCAGCTGGGTCGTCTTAGTAAGAGGGTCTGATGTTGACACCTCCCAAAACACCCTGCAGTTTGGGGTCCAGTGTTTTCAAGGACATATTCACTGCAAGAGTGAGGAATTTAGAAGCCACGGCTGCCATTATTACGTTTAGATAAGTGAGTCCCAAGTTCACTTATATTACATCTTTGTGTTTAATCAGTGGGCCACTATCTATATGCAACACATGCATTGATTTTTACAGCAATCATTTGGCTCTGTTCTGGCCCTGTTCTTAGGTAGATATAACAATACACATCACAACATAATCATCTTACAATTTCATGCAAAATGAGCCTTCATACAAAGCAGTTCAACAAACATCAGAGACTTTCAATTTTAGGCACTCTGCCAATATTTAGTCCGGCAATAGGTTTCACCCCAAGGGTTCAAAGGTGTGATTTGTTGTCAGTGACTATAAAGAACGAAGAAAGGCATCCTTCAAAGATAAGGACACTGACTTCTGCTATAAATACAGGAGTCTGTCTACACCTCCCTTCCCTGGTTCAGGTCTCATGTTATATGTCAAAGGGCTGAGCTCAGAGGGTCAGAGCCATAGATTACAGTTTGTTGCAATCAGAGGTGGCTTTTGTAAGTCTCCTTACTAGATCATCTGTTGTTTACATTGGCATCATCGTAGCCACTCAAGATGTTGTGTTCCACTGGAGTATTACCGGTATTTCTGGCAGAGGCGGACTCTCGTCAGTCATCTGCTCACAGTTGGGTTTGTAGCGACTTTGCTTCCAGACTGTAAACAAGGTCAATGCAGGAGAGCAGCTCCAGACGTCTCGGCTGTAAAGGTTTGATTCTTTGAACTACATTCAGCATGCAGCAACTTATGCATTTTTTTTCCAATTGAATGGTTTTGTCAAGTCATTTTAGAATTCTAGGGATTGTTTAAGGTTGGGTTGTACATTGGCTGATTTGTTTCTCAAGGTGTGTTTCATGTGAAGAAGAACATGGCCTGGACTTGTGAGATGCCGCAGAAGAGAGGCTTTGGTGAAAACAACGGGATTCAGACTAAGACCATCAACGGCTCGAGTGGTGCATCCACAACTAGAATCACCACCATTCGTCTCCGGGACATTTACGATCCAAAGCCTCAACCCCAGAAAGTTCCCGTGCGGATTCGCCCTCCGGGTCCGAGACCTCCCTCAGTGAAGGAGCTCAATTCAAAACCGAGCTTCCCCGGCGATCCTCCAACAAAGACAATCATGAGGAGACGAGCTCAGTCTCTCCCTTTGTCTGCAGACAGGAAAAAGGAGTTCAGGAGCCTGCAGGTACGTTTTGTGGACTCGTTAGGACTCGAGTTAGAGGAAGTCAAGGTATTTAAAGCCCAAGAGCACCCATCGATACCTGAACATGTTTTGTTTAGACTACTGATGAGTTCTGAGCATGCTTTCGGGAGGTCAATGGAGTTGTCCCTGCCTTACTTCAAACCCTGTTTCCCTGAGAATATGGGGATTCATCCCGACTTCCTGGAGAAACTCTGCACTCAGAGTGTGTGTCTGGAGCAGGTTCTGTGTTCAGAGCAGGGGATAACAGGCACTATACAAGTACTTAACTTAGCATATGAGAAAAAGGTCACAGTGCACTATTCTTTCACAAACTGGAGATCCCAAACAGAAACAACAGCATCATGGCTATCGAGCGGTTACTGTAGAGACGGAGATCACAACGCTCCGGAAGCAGATCTCTTCAGGTTTCGTCTGCCCGTGCCGCCCTTCATTTTGCAGCCAGGAGCTGTCTTAGAGTTTGCGATCTGCTACAGTGTGAAAGGATTTAAACACTGGGACAACAACAATGGACAAAACTACAAACTGTCTTGTCACAGCTACAAAGTGACCGTGCCGAGGGAGTGTGAGGACAGCATGCAGCATTTTACCTGAGTGTCCACACTGCTACTACAGAAGCCCCCAGAGGACATGCATCCATACATACTATTTGGATTGTTTTCTCGAGATCTCAACTTATTTATCTAGATATTTTGGGATTATGGTGCGTGCCATTTTCCTCTGGAGTCGGATGTCGCATCTGGGAAGGTCGCCCGAGGCAACATGAGTATTTTTGTTTTGTTAGCTAACACCCGAGGCTCCATGAGTGTTTTTGTTTTGTTAGCTAACACACTACGTGAATGTTTTCATGTGGAAGCAACATAACTTGCAAGAGACTATTGGTGTGATTGTTAAAAAAAAATAAAAAAAAGACTAAGCTGCTAATAAACACTTTCATGTGCAGTTTAAACTTTACTGTTGATGCACAGAGCAGCCATGTTGGATTGTGAGCTCAGGTTACTGAAGTTCCTCCTGGTTTTCCAGCCAGACTTCTGACTTCAGGGCCGTTCCTGAAGACATCGACTTCGACTTACAACTGGAAATTTCTGTCCTCCGAGTTAAAATGGAACGCACCGCTACAATGCTGTTTTTTTCCTGTGATAAAACCTTAATTTCAGTCCTCTCTCTCGGGGCGTCAAGAAATTAACTATGAATTTGTTTTCATGGGAAAACTAATGCTGCTATATTTAGATATCAACACAGTTAAATTCAGATCTCAAGAAAAACAACCAGAGACTATTAGTTATCACAAGTTAAGAGTAAAATAAAATGTAAGGCTGTATGTCCACTTGGGGCCTCCGTACAGTGTCGATTCTGGAGTCTGTTGGGGCCCTAGGCAAGAAATAACTGGGGGCCCAACAACCTGCATTTATCACCACTATGTCTGCCAGTGTCCCAACGCTTTCTCCTCATCCTGTTTCTGTTTTCTCTCGGATAATTCCTCTGCATTTTTCTTGGTTGACTTTCATTGACAAACTTTGAGTGAGTGCTTGTCAGATGGGGCCCCCTTCGGGAGGTTTCCTACTGTCATTGCAAAATTTGCACGTTTTGGGCTGCTGCTGTGGTTTAACGTTTGTAAGCCCTCAGGGGCCCCCTACTCTGCATCCGTACCTACCTACCTATGTTTCTCTTAAGCAGTAATGAATGCAAATAAATAAAGTACTTGAGTAGTCTAGCTGGTGTGAATACTTTATCACAGATGGTTTTCTGCTGTACTCAATTTTAGAGGCAAATACTGAGGAGATATTTCTATTACTTAATGTTGTTTTTTGTAATGTGAGATGCTTTTTGATGTTACCATGAACCTTCTGCTAAGATAAACATGGCATCACCTCATTCTGCTTTTGTCTTTTTTTTTTTAAGTGGACTAAAGAGTGCAATGTTAACTCCACTGTTGCTCTGTGAGCTCCCTTGCATCCTTTACAGCGCTGACCTTTCACCGAAAAAAGTTTCCACTGAGAGAGGCCAGATTCCAGAGAACTTTTTGGCAGGCCGTAGCGTTTGGCTCGCAGGAGGACATTCTACCATCTGCATGAGTCACTGCAGCTGCCTGACGTGTTTTTAAAATGATAGCAGTTAAAACATTACTGAGTGTGTTGAGCTTTTATACTTCAGTCAGAGAGAACCAGAGGAACATGTTTATTAAAGGTGCAGTCTGATTAACTGTGGGGAATGGTAAATACTACCAGTAAAAATAATCATTTTGACAACTTAATTGATTGATTGGTCTTTACATAAAACATTTTTATTTGTTTCTGCAACAACAAACTATAATTGTACATCAGTATGTTTAATGATTTCTTCTTGAGAAACAAAAATAGATTCAAGAGTGTTTGCAAAAAGACTGAACTGACTGGAATAGAAAACAGCATTTAACTCTAGAACATTAACGTTGGGTGATTTTCACCCATGCGATTGTGGTCACATGAATTTCATTGTGTTGCTGCTGTCTAAGTAGCGTGGGTCCTTGGGTAGCTTCATGCTGCCCCTTGACGTCAATCAAGGTAGGCGTGTTTCCCTGCTCCAATCACAGGCTTTTTCAACAGGCACCTGTTCGGGGTGATTTTCACCCGACGTTAGTGATAGTGAATAAAATATTTCCCACACTTGTCAGTAATGCAGTGAGAGACTTATCCTTCCCAAAACAAGGCTCACATGTCCCAGGAACAAGTGGACTGAAAAACAACTTTCCAGCTCCTTTATTATTTTTTTTCAGGAATTTTTCCCTAATTTTTCACAAATTTTAGATACTTTTTGAAGGACCCCCCCCCATGATACCTTTTTTTCATTTTATGAGACTTTGTATAGGGGAAATAAAAGAAAAGTACTTCAATTTGTCATGCATTGTTGTACTTTAATATATTTTGATGGGAAGTATGTTTTATCGGGTGTATCAGGCAAAATATACGTTAGTGATGGTGTTAGAAAACCTGTTAGTTATAATGTTTTGTCATGACTCATATCCCCGTGATTTTCATAAAATGTACATGCACATCAGTTTAATTAAGTGCATCTCTGCAGGAACATCACACACTCACAGCGCTTGTAATTCTGATGAATTCATGCCATTAAAGTAGTGGCAAAGTGCACTTATGGTACACTAGATGGCGCCATTACTTAAGTCTAAAGCCTCTCAGCCTTTCAGTATGAGGATGCCAGCATGTACTTGGTTTATGTTTTCAGTAGAGGAACCTTTTCAGATTTCAAACAGGAGGAAAAGCATCCAGGTATTATAAAGTCATAAAGTCCTGCATGCTTAACCTCACTTGTGTTTTATCAGAAAATAGACAAGAAGAAGAACATAATATTAGTTATTACTATTTTATTATTCAGGTTTTTTAAGTGATGCATGAATTTTTTGAGTGTCATGGCTGATATTATTTCAATGTCTTTAATTACCCTTCATTATGTTAAATAGCTACTACTCGATTATTGTTAAGTACGGTACAAAAACAAGTATACATAATAAGAATAACAACCAACCAACCAACAAAAATAAATCAAAACTCAGTTGGCACAATGAAAATAACTTCACTGTCGCATGTAGCTTACTGGTTCGCCTATTGGCCCTTTAGAACAACAACATCTGTTTCATTCTAAAGATAACACCATCCAAGATTCATTCAACACAAGTGTCATTATTTCTTTTACTTGTTTCACCCATTTGAAACCTTACGGGCAAATATCTAATATTTCAAATATCGAATGACCTTCTGTTAGGCTTCAAATTCAAAGGGTATGGAGCCCTTAAAGAGACAGCATCATCTTGTGTAAATTGGACTGTTAATTGGTTATGGAGTGACTGATTGACTGATTGGCTGGTGTACCCTCATCATCCATAACTGAACCCTGTGCACATGTACAAACCTTTGTCTCTCACTTTCCTCTCATCTTTTGGTTGCTTATAACTTCTGCATTCACATCTTGTTTATTCCAGTGTAGCAGTTGTTGTAAGGTGAAGTGGAAAGTGTAAAGGAAAAAGCTGTGACCTGTTGCACTGTCACAACACTACAGCACAATCTTTTCCTCAGTGCTGGAAAGCTTCAGTCTGCACCCTGTGCCTGGAATCAAATCGTTGTTTCTCCTAAACCTCTTCACTGACGCACAGATGTTCATAGCTGTCGTGCCTGTGTGATGTCGGGACATACATCAATGCTGCCTCGCTGCACTGTGCCTTTATTTGGGGCTGTCATCTTCTGCTTTTTTGTCTGCAGTTATATAATAAGCCAACAAAGTAGGACGCAACATAATGCTCAATAGTCACAATTGACCGTTGAAATGTCGAAACTGATGCATAAATGAAGGTCCCAGTGATGATGACTTCCTCACATCACTAAGAGCCCGTTAGGCCTGTGTGTTTAGATATGAAACTGTGCCCTGTTTTTAATGACAGTGGAGAGCGTCAGAAATGGAGAGCGAGAGAGAGAGAGAGAGAGAGTGAGTAACGACATGACAGGAAAGAATCCACAAGTTGGACTTGAACCTGGGCCGCCCGCATGAAGACTATAGCCTCCATTCATGGGGCCCTCTAACTGTTAGTCCAAGAGCGCCCCAGAACAGTGCCCAGTGACGATTCTAGAGTCTGGTGGGGCCCGCCAACCAGTGTTCCTTACCATCATGTCTGCCAGTGTCCCGATGATTTCCCCTCTTCCTCTTTTTTCCTGTTTTTTTTTTTTCTCCTATAGACGGATATTTTCTCCTCATTTTTCTTTGTTGACTTTCAGTGATGAACTTTGGTTTTCACAGCAATAATGCGAGTGATGCCAAGCAGGGCAATGATGAGGTCTGTGGGATGGGGCCACCTCAGGGAGGTTTCCTACTGTCATTATAAAATTTGTACATCTTGGGCCACTGCTTTGGTTTAAAGTTTGTCACCCTTAATGGGCCCCAAGCAGTCGTCTGCCTTGCCTGTTGATTCTACTGTTCATTGTCAGTCTCCACTGTTTACTTCTACTCTCTTTACTTCTTACTACTACAAACATTTTATTAATATTAAGCTAATATACTGTGAATCTCTAAAGTTCAGGTTCAGTCCCTTTTACTAACCTGGTGTTGCCACGTTCAGACAAATGAAGGCAGGTCTCTATGTATTTAATGTTAAAATAGTGTTTAGTGTTGAATTTCAAACTCGGTCCAAGAAAGACATAAAAAATGTTCGTCAACGTACCAGTGTGAGACAGAAGGTTAAAGATTATCTGGCTCATAATGTGCATGTGCAACAAAATGCAGACACATCCTCTCAGAGAGTCTGCTGCACGATGACATGTAAACCTCAGTGAGTGACAGGAGGGACGCGGAGGACTCTGCTGCTTGTGATGGCTTCAGAGATGGAAACAAATGTTCAAATTAAGGGGGAGGGGAAATCGTTTTTGCCTTTTTTCAAGTGAGTTTTTAATGCTCTATCACAAGTTTTAAACAAATTGAGGCATTCTGATGCTTACACAGTCAGTGATTATGTTAACAGGTCCTCTCTCTCTCTCTCTCTCTCACACACACACAGTGTAGCAGGCTGTCTTACAAAGAAAGATCAAATCACTAATGTGTCATTTATTTATCCATATCCTGATTTTGTACACTGATAAATATTCTTTCTGGTGTAAATTGACAATTTTTATAGACTTCTCATCTTTGCTGTGCATGAGTTTTGTTTGAAATTAAGTAAAAGTCTGTCTTGTTTTGACGCCTGTCCCAAATAAAGGCAGGGTCGCTTTATAAACTGAAGTTAATAAAAGCCTGAGCTTTAACTTGAAGTTTAACGGTAACATAGAAATAACAGCTCCAGTCACTCACTGAAAGCGTTTGACGTAATTAAAGGAAAACTGTAGATAATATGACGTGTTTCGTAATCCTACAAAGACTATAATTCAACGAGAGAGTCATCGTCCTCAAACTTGGCTGACAAACTGCTGAACATATGTCCGGCATGTGCGTGGTTACCTTTGGCCCCGGCTCATCTGAGGGACTCCCGGAAGTCAGGGTTCCCCCCCTTTTTACGCTCATGGGAGCTTCCCTGAATTCCTCCCACGCAGCTCCACAGGTGAGCGGCCTGTTTCTGGAGCGGACAGGTTGCTCATTTTAATCACTCCACACAGCGAGCGGTCGTGGAGTACAGTCGAGACCACACTGGAGCTGCCATCTGCTCCTCCACGAGGGCTCGGACGAAGGCTGTGACTCACAGAACGTGAACGCTGATGTCAGAAAATAAGCTAAAACCTGCCCTGCCAACCCGAACACAGCTCAGGAGGTTACAGTAAAATATCAGGGCTGCTTCTATGATAGATATTTCCAGTGACCTCACAGGTGCGTGTAAGATCTCTATGAGTGTCACTGGAAATAAGTTGAGGGATAAGTGTGTTACACTAAAACAATAAGTTTGACACAACGGCTTATTTCTCTTTTTTCTTGATGGCTGCAGATCAATTATTAGAGATGCAGAAAACAGTTCATAATGATCAACAGGATAGATCCGCTCTCACAAATTGGACACATGAGGCCATGTCAGCTTCTTGAGGAGATTTAAACACATGAATCTGCTCACATGAAGAGGCCAGGTCCTCATCTGTTAGTGAATACTCTCCTGCCACGATGAGAAGAAAGAAGCTCACTGCCTGCCTTTTGGAAGCTAACTGCTTCTTGATCTGACGAAGCTGAACTTCTCTATAATTTCATCATGTGCTCACTTAAGCATGATGATGCTGAGATAAATCTGATGGGATTACACTTTAAAACACTCTTATGATTCTTAGTCTACCATTTACAACCACATTCTGACCTCTGTGTGAAACGAGGGTGGTATCTGAAATCACACACTCATTCCCTACTCCCTACATAGGGAGGGATATGTAGTGGAGTATATAGTGCACTCATTCAGCATGACAGTGGCATTATCTCCGGTCGAGGATCAAAAAATAACAGTAAATTACAGCATGAACTTCAGTGATAACTCACATTATTTTGAGTTTTCACAATAGTTAAAAGTAATTAATAAATGTTGTGTTATTAAAAAAAATTCTAACCAAAACTCATTTGTTTTGTGCTCACAGACTCTGGTCTCGTGTCTGTCATCATCATTAGGACAATCTGATGCTAACTCTGTTGACAATCTTTTACTTTTTGTTAAAACAGATTTTAAATTTCAGTAAAAACGCACCAAATATGACGTTTTTGTGTTTCTGTGGTCGCTTCTCTCGTCTGTCCAGATCTTTGAAGCGCAATGCATGATGGTATATATTAGGGCCCGACCGGTATGGAATTTTTTGGGGTTGATAACGATATCAGAGAGAAATAATCTGATATATCGTTCGATATCTTTCTTAGGATCTATGTTCGATCTGTAGAGATATATTCTGTTGCTCCCTCACATGCAGTTATCAAAAACTTGTAGAAAAAAATATATAATGAAGACAAAATGGTCACTGAACTGGAAAGTAACTGTGCATGTACGTGCATCACCGCTTGACACTCTGGAGAGTGATGATACTTGTTGTAATCCATATAGCGCCCTCTGCTGGTGACAGTGTAACACAACGATAATCAAATGAAATGCTTCTTGACTGGTGAATACATCTTGTCATATCGGCACATCTGAGATATTATTAGCTGAAACGGTTAGTCACTAGATCTGCTAATATCGGCCAATATTATCGGCTCCTAGTACGTGTTGATTGGATAGTGACCATCGGTTGTACACACTTTTTCACAATGCATTGTGGGATACAATGAGTGGACTAGACAGTGTATGATAAAGCTCACTCAGAATTCAGGCACCACTGAAAAAGAGCTTATTCCCTACATAGTGCACTATATGTTGAATGAGTGATTTCAGACCTTTGTGTGAAACATGGTCACACAGTGCTGTGATATTAAAGTTAGGCTCATCCTTTCATCATGGAGCAGACGGCAAACACTCAAATAAAAAGACTGAAAAAGGACCAGACATATACAGAAGACAAACACAGTTAGCTACAAATTGAAAACTTGTATTGTGCAGACAATAAATAGTGCTTACAAAGGGATTTTTGTCTTTTTACACAGACAAGGTTTCTGTTTACACTGTTGATATGAAACGCGTCATCTACTGAGTCGGTGAGACTCAGACACAGCTCGAGGATGTGACTACTGATACTGGAGTGGGACTGGGCGACTCGGTCACATGCACGTTTCCCCTCTGTGGTAGCATCAAAAAGAATGTCTTTCAAAAGAGTCTGTTTACAAAAAAAGGTCTCCGTTTGTCTATGGCGAATGCACGAGCTTGTTTCCTCCTGCCCCACTGCTGACGAGGTGAAGCGAGGCTTAAGGTCGTGTTCCTCTGAGCAGAAGTGGAGCGTTCTGCATGCGTCCTCGTCCACCCGCAGCTCCATTTCCAGAGACATAGCCTCTAAGGTTTGCTGGACATTAAAAAAAGAAAAACAGGACACCCACTGACTGTGGGCCAGGCCGATGGAAGACTCCGTGCAAAGCCTTCACTGACAGTAACCAGAAATCAGCAACTCTTCACAGAAGAAACCTTGCTAAGGCCGGTGGAACCTGCAAAGAAGAGAGGAGGAGAAACTGTGAATGTGGGCTGAAAATTCACACATAAGGGTCTCATCAATCACGAGCGCTATTATTAGCACAATGGGCAGCGCTCTTACACACAGCCAATGACCTCTCCTTAAGAATAGGCTCTTATGTAAGCATATCTCTGGTTAATTCAGGGTTTTTTTTTACCCCAGAAAGACAAGCTAAATATGGGCACACATTCATTTTTAGTAGGAAAGCTGGTGCGAAAGGTTGCAACTTTCTCATCTCAAGGGGGCCTGGTTGCAGCTAAATATAAATCCTTGCTCTGCAGGATGTCCACTTATTGATGCGAAACTGTTGGATAATGCACCTTTGTGTCTTCGCACAATGTCACACTAACCCTGTTAAGACACAACAGCGTAACAACAAAGCAGACAGAAAGAACCGAGAGAAGAAAGAACTGTTCTAACCTCGTCAGATGCTTGCTCGAAGAATGAACCTCCATCTCGTTACTTTTGAACTCGTTAAGCTCCTTGCGTATCGCTGCCTGCAGGAAAGACAAAAAAGAAAAATGGAGTGTGAGCACAGGTGTGTCCCCTTCGCACGTAGATGGATGTGCTCAGCTGGGGAAGCTTTTGACATGTTAAGAGAACGAGGAAACATCAGGTGCAGACTACGTAAGCTTAGGCAGTGATGCTGATGCCGAGCAGAGCGAACGTCAACACAGTTTCAAACCCACAAACAACGAAAGTGGCATCCAGGGAGTAATATTGTTGATCATCATAGTGGAATAAAACATTTCTAGATCAGCCAAGTTACACTGAAGACATCTTTATAACATTTAGACTTCAAAATAATATTTGTGTTGTGATAAAAAGGGAAAATATGCCCATACATGAGCAGCGTTTACCATGTAGTGTTTATGAAGTAATCAATAAAGCATTTAGCACAGGGCCTAAATAAGTGGCATAACATAAATGAATTAACAAACTATGAATTCATCGTCTCATAATTTCATCCACATTTTGATTGAAACCCGTCACTTGTTTTTATTAAAACAAGACGCTGCCCCGCTGCAGCAGCCTGAAGCAGTGACAGTGTGTTTCTACAGGATGGAATAGATGCTACAAAAAAAAAGTATGAAGCTGCTTCTTGCAACAATTCAACTTTGCATACTTTGAAGAGCCTGTAACCTTACAACAAAACATGTGTCTACTGTACATATCACTAACTATATTTCATTGAAGGGTTCCTTAAAAAAAAAAAAACGTGTCTATGTCTTTAAATGAACTTTAAGGAGCAATATGTAACTTTGACACCTAGTGTTTAAAATGGGTACTGCAGGTCAAATTCAAAACATTAGAGAGAGCTGTCTCCCCCCGCCTCTCTCCTCCCTATAGTGGTACATAGGGTACATGCTGTTGCCATGTCCTGGACACTGAAGCTTCAGTGTTTATCCAGCTCTGCATCGGTCTGTTAATCTTTCTGTGTTCTAACCTCTCTCCATTTTTCAAAAAGCATCTCCGATATTGATCCTAGTTTCTGCTCGTGGAGCTTATTAGAAACATGCAGAGGCTTTTTAGGTCGGGTACAATCACTTCTATCTGAACCACTTCTCTTGACCATCGCTGCAACACCTGTTGGTTTGCTGTTTGAATTACAAACCGTGGAGTGCTGTTTGGGGGTTAGCCTCTAAAACCTCTAGTCAAAACAAATCCAGAGCATTCAGGAGCAGAATCTAAAGTTAGAAGGAGGACATACTGGCTGCTGCGTTGTTGTCAGAGAAGCCAGCACTTCAACATAGCATGTTTCCTAAATGTCTGATCATATAGTAAGATCACTGTATGATTGATTCAGTAAATATTGCTCCTTTAACTTGGGTCAGAATCAAAAATGTACTGTAATTGGCAATAGCTTGAGAGGGGAAGCAATCTTGTAGCTTTCACACGCCCCCCCCTGCTGGAGAGTGGAGTGACATAAAAATTCTGGACCAAAAGATTTGTAAACAAACACAAGTTGGCTTACTTGGAATATGTAAACAAAGTGTGTTCCCATCACTTATGAGCCTCAGAACATGTGTTTGATACGAGACAGAGATAAAACGGAGGAGTGGGGTCACGCATTGTGTTTGTCAAATATTGCTCGCTGTAGTTGAATTATGTTCTTATGATTCACAAGGCCTTTTTGAGGACACCGAGTGAAAACGTTTAAAGACTTTCTTTGCCCACATGAACCCTGGAGAGAGGCTGAAGGTCTTTTTTAATAAAAGAGCTGTTAGAGCATACAACCACTGAGTGATATTCTCACACCTTCACATTTACAAGTGTTCCAGAGTTGCAGATCTGAGAAACGTTGAGTTGTGGTTACCTTGTCAGAAGCTGAGAGTCTGGTCCAGGGCTTGTCGGCTCTCCTGTCATAGTCCTGAGCTTTGGCCACTTCCACGTAGTCACTGAAACGAATGAGGATCTTTCTGTCCCGCAGCTCGTCTACTGTCGGCCGCTGGTTCAGCTGCAGGATGAAGAAAAAACAAAACGTCAGTTCATCAATTTCTTCTTTTATTGTGATGAATTAAAGGGAACGTCTTGAACCGTTGTGGTCTCGTACCTTTCTGTTCAGCCGCTGTTTGATTTCCCTCCTCTCTTCCTGTTCGGTCTGGTCGTTCCTTTCTGTTGACAAACACAAAAAGAAAAGACTTTTAGTACAACGCACACACGATTCAAGATAATGTAGAAACAGACGTTTGAAGATTAAATGGAAATCGCTTTAAAAGTGTGTGTGAATGCAGGCGGCGCCGGTAGCCTAGTGGTTAGAGCACGCCCCCATGTACGGCGGCTATAGTCATCCAAGTGGGCAGCCGGGTTCAAATCCGACCGACTTTACCACTTGTCATTCCCCAATCTCAGTCTATCCACTGTCCTCTCTCTAAATAAAGGCCCAAAAATAAACCTTTTAAAAAAAATCTAAAATGTGGGATATTCAATTCTGAAAGAGCTTGTTGATATTTGAACTCAGCAGCTTATAGCGTTTACAAAATAAGAGGCTTTATTCCCTTTATATGACTTTAAAAAAACAGTTTAATTGCATACCCCACTTTTTGGGACATGACCTGTCTTTGTACAGGTCGAGTAAATACACTCTCTCTCTGTGTTTTATTTGCTGGACCTGACGGTTGATTTCTAATTAGAGAGCTCATATGTCTAATCCTCCCGACAATCAATACTAAGTGAGCCGGTCTGAGCCAACTAAACCACTCTCTGACAGATTTAGTGCTGAATGTGAGTAGGAGAGAGGCACACGGGGATCTGAGGACTAATAGAATTTGTCTTAATTAAATCCAGCAGAAAGATCACTACATGTCATTTATATTTTCATTTAATCTCTCTTTTAATTTTTTCATTCGCCCCATTTTGAGGTACTTTGTAGCTTAAACAGAGCGGGCCGCTCTAAAGCTCTGCTTGTGTTTACTCTCTGGATGAATGCAGAGTAACAGGCATGTGTGGGTTGGTTTATTTTAGATTTTTCTATAGACTTTTATACTCTGGGTCGTATGTTTGGTTGATTGAATGTTGACCATGTTCCCTGTGTGGGAAGAGACGGCGTCAGTGACGAAACAGACAGCTGCGAGGAGCTCACAGGTGGCTCGTCTCAACTGGGAGGCGCAGGTCAGCACAAATATGGGACTTCGCTCGTCTCTTGGCTGTTTCGTAAATGTTCCATATCGTCAGGACAGAACGAACTGTTTCACAGATGGAAATGCTACGATCTGACACCTGCTCACGACTGACGAATTAGAACAGTTTTATCGCCTCCAAAAACGGATGCATTACATTTAGCATAAATCTAAACAACCACAACTAGGACAAATGATAAGTAACAGGCACACTGTAGAAATAACAGATTTATACTATTTTGAGGTATTTGTGGTGTGTGGTGTAGGCTGTACTTTCCAACAATGTAACATGACAGAGATGTCTACTGTCAGATGGATATTGTTAAGCATGGCTGCATGACATGTTTTTATCAGGCCTAATTTTTACATTTACATCAAAAATTCCCAAGCTTGATCAAATGTCTTTAATGTTTTAGCCTGATAAATTGCCAAAAACCCAAAAGAAATGCCATTTACAAATTGCAGTGCACATTTGAAAGATTGAGAAGGTCCATTTTACAAGGTCCACACATTTCTGCCACCCACAAAGCCTTTCAATTATAGCCCAGATACATTGAATTTCCGCTTTAAAAAAACAATAGATACATTTTATTTTGAAAAACCAACATGGGCCAAATTAAACAAATAGTCATAGTAACGATAAACTATCAACTTCAGACTTTTTTTTTTTTTTTTGCAGAGGTCTTAAAGCCATCATGTCAACATTTGCTGAAATGACTGCAGTAGTAAATGAATCCTATTATTCGGATTTATTTGGAAAATGTGCGACTTTTTTAAAGTTTTTTTTTTTTTTTTTTCCAAACACAAATAGAGCCTAAAGAACATTTTGCAGCCCTATCTCTAGTGGGATTTGACTTAACACATTCAGAGTTGCACAGGATAAACGAGTTCTCGATCAGATAAGCAGAAGTCATTCTTGGAGGCTGTGTGGATACTCACGCTTTAAGATGTTCCGGCTCTCCAGCTCCTCCACTGCCGGTCTCTGGCTCAGTCTCCTGCGGAAAAACACCAGAATTACATTCTGGACCATCTTTACTCCCACGCTGCTGGGTTTTCTTTTTGTCCTCAACCCACTCAAAAGTCTATTCAGTCCTTCACAAAGCCTACTACTAGCAGCACTTTGAGGTCTTCTGCCGATGTGCAGAGCGCCGAGATCCGCACATCCAAAACGCGAACACCGCGTCCCACCTGGAGTCCGAAAAGCGGCTGGTTTTAGTTTTAGAACATTTAAGGCTCCACATCAGGAAAAAGTCGGACAGCGCGTTGGATATCACGCGTCAGAGCCAGCTTAGAAAGGAATAAAGGGAGAGAGTTCCCCTCTAGGACGAGAGATGGGAAGTTTTGGAGAGGCGCGTTGGTTGTAGGTCCCGGCAGAGCGGAGGATGCTGCGCGCTCTGACTGAGAGTGAGTGAGTGAAGCACCGCCTGCCTCCTTTTTACCACATGCATAATACGAATGTGAGGGGGAGGGACTGAGGAGGAGATTCCCTCCACATGCACATGCACACACACACACACACTGTGCAGCACAAGCAGTTTTGTCACCACAGCTTTATCAGGAAAACATAGGTAGGGCAGCAACGAGCCAGCGTTAAAGTAAAACTAAAAAAAACCCTCTTTAATCATTTGTGCTTGATTAATTGCTCGATTAATTGCTAATTGATTGTTATCCGCTTATTAACTATAGCACAGAGAACTGTATGATGTTATAGGCTATGTAGCTTGGTGGTGAAAATGCAGCAAAAAGGAGTGAGATGACATGAAAGCAAACAGACTAGAGCAGGTACCAACCCTCTGAATGTATGGAGGCCTAGACCTACATGTTTAACTAGTTATGGTGATTTGCCTTGTCTCAGTTTTCCACATTCCCCATCATCCGAATTTCGGGATTCCTCGCATGACTCTCCAAGATTAACCTCCACCCCGCCCCTACACACACTCACTCACTGACACTAAATCTGCCACACAACTGTCAAGACAGCACCAGATTCCAAACAGGACACTTTTGTATTACACTCACCAGGAAACTAACCCTGATGTTAAAATTGGATCTTAACTGGGGTCCTTTAAAGCTTTCACACTTGGACAAAACTCCAGAAAAAACTCCTGACGTTTTTGGGTTGATTGCAGAGTTTTTCACTCTGACTTTATCTGGAGTTTCTCCTACCAGCAGTATTTTTGAACAGAAAGTCCAAGTTAGTTGATGGAGGAACGCAGAAGGATATAAAAGGAGAATTCACCTGGAGTGAATGGGAGGGGGAGGGGGGGTGACATTTATTCCCTATACCATTGTTGCACGGTCATAGACTGTTTGCACATGACCGCTATACGATCTCTGTGCATATAAACTGCTGCATTGTTGTTAGCATTCTGATCCTGTCGAACTACTGCACACATGGCACATGGCAAATATTCTCTTTATAGCGTTGTGTAGTGGACGCTGTTGCTTCGTCTGCTTCTTGTGCGTCGTTCTTTTAAACGTCCAACAGTCTCCCGCTGTGAGGTGCACATGTGAACAGCCAGATCAGGAGCATTTCAGGGGCCTGACATTCTCTAGACATTTTCAGGAGTGCATACAGTATTTAGAAAACACCCGTTTTTGATCCTCAGGTTTGGAGAGACATGGACACAAATAAATACGTTAACTTGGATGGTGGGCTATGCTACTGTGAAGGTTACGAGTTTAAGTCCCTGGACAAAGGAAAATATAAGCCAGGCAAAGCAATGCCAAAACTTCCGTGAGAAATAAAATAGTTAATATTGAAAATTTTGAAGTAAGTTGTTATTTAACTTTGACTTGTATTGGTAAAACAACAGTGCGCTACATTCAGTTAGCTAGCTGGTGCGATAACTCAGCAATATCCTTCAAAAACTAAATTACATCTTTATCCCCAGTTGTTTCTATGAATTAAAGAATGAAGATTCCTTCAATTTAATCTTAAGAACAGTCAGTTATTCTGGATATTAAGCCGTTGCTGACAACCAAGGTAAGAAAAAAACCCATCTAGCGAGCTAGCTTCTAAAGTGAACTAGCTTCAACATTTTCAGAAACTCAAGTGTTATTAGCAAAAAAACAACAACAGTGATCCATAAGTTTACTCGGCAGCCCGCTGATGTGAGCACAATGAGATGAATTAATGGGAAAGTAAGTAATTAAACCGAAGTTAAATGAATATAATCAGTGACTCAAACAGAAAAAGAAAACAATAGATGCCTGAACGTAATAGAATCTAGTTTCATAATTGAGCAGGACAGGATCAGCGCACACTGTGTTTACACAAACTGTTCAGCGATCAAATGATTCACAACCGCAGCAGGGGCCATGCAGAGCAGACCGGACGAGCGGAAAATTAGATCAGATGTTGTTCTGACCAGTGCAGGAGCTTAACGTGCTGACCAAGAAAGGAACATTACATTTACCAGGAACACAGTGTCTTTTCCAGAGCAGGACAACCCCAATCTGCAGAATTATTGAGGTGGTCGGACAGTTTTAAAGTCTCGGTCTCGCAGCATGGAAAGATGGCACCAATTTCTAAATTGTCAAGATGATCCCTGAAGAACTGTGTGTCCCCAAATGCTCTTCTGCTGTCTACTGAATTAACCACAACCATCAGTAGATTTAGAAGACTGCATACGCTGCAGCGTTCAATAAAACGTTTAAAACAAGATGTAAAAGGGGGCGACAGTGGCCTAGTGATTAGTTTGCACACCCCATGTACAGAAGCAGGTGGCCTGGGTTTAAAACTGACCTTTCCCGCATGTTATTCCCCACTCTCTCTCTCTCTCTCTCTCTCCCCAGATTTCTGACTCTATCCATCGTCTGTCTAATAAAGTCACACAAAGGAGATTGCTGAGGTCTAAAGAAGTCTGAAGGCAATACCTGGATCTTCAAAAAGGGTTAAAAAAACAAAACAATCTGTAGTAAAAAAATGTCTGAAAAGATGCAGGTCAGGTGAAAACATCTGGTTGTTATTCAGCTTGTATCAAAATGACCTGTTGTTAATCAATTTACCATGTTTTTTTTGTTTTTTTTTAAATGATCTGTTTTTAGCTTTGTCATTATGAAACAGCCGTTTGAATAAAGGCTTTTTATTTTATTTCCAGAGGAGTCGAGCCTCGGGTTCCCCCCCACAATAAAGAGCTCCTTTATAACACTTTCCATGAACTTCTGAGCACTACAGCTCTCCCTTGTTTTGATTTACTATATAGACTTGTTAGCAAGTCAAGAAAAATATGGTGGGCATAAATTCTACAAAAATGTGGTCGATACGGCCGAGAATCTTTGGGTGTCTCATGATTCCATTTTGATTCTTGGGGTCATGATTCGATTCAGAATCTATTTTCGATTCAAAACAAAAGTCTCATCTGTGAGACTGCTGAATTTCTTGCTGCTCCATTTGGCATCCGACCGAGATAAAGAGCTAGCCTTAGCATTTAGCAAAAACATTTTTGGAAGTTATAAATCTATTTAAATCTCAGAAGATAAGAATCTCGATTTTTTACATAAATCTATTTTTTCCCCACTTCTAGTGGTCGATGACCCTCAAAGGCTCAAATGTCAAGCTCCTTTCATCGGTCAGTTGCGAACAGAATGAGCAGGAGAAACGTAAGTAAATCTGTTATTTCAATGTGTCAGATATAATCCTAAAAAAATTCTTAATTTTCTGCTGCTGTTTATTTAAAGCGAGCAAGGTTGGCATAGAAGTGACGTTCAGGATGAAGTGAGCCTTGCCTTTGTCTCGTTGTAAGGTTGAAGTATGAGTACAAGTTTATTTTAGGTTGGTAGATACAATATGGGACTTGGTATCATAAAGTATCAAGGAAATAAAGAAAAGGGGACAGGTCCTACCTCACAAATGCAGTTATGATGAATTTGACAGAAATAGAAAGTGTATTTTTCATTTGACCTCACAAGCTCAGACGATTCAAAGACAAAATGATCAAAGTGTTTATAAGCTGTTACGTTTTGTCCACAGCCCTGCAAATAATGAGAGGTGGGATGGCAACCTAGAGTGTAATATCTAAAAAAAGCTTCCTGTCCTGTGACAGCTTCAGCTGTGACCGGGACCACAGAGGGCTTTATGAAACAGCACCACAGACATGGCAGTGTTGGAAGCTGAGGAGGGTTGTTGTGCTTAATGGAGCAGAGTTATAGAAGGATGTGTGGTCTGGAGCAAATACAAAAAAAATCAGGTCAATGGCATTTACCTCACTTCACAGAGTGAATGACAAACCTACTGCAGACACACTCAGAACTCAGAAATGATACGTAAGATGTATTGTCCATGAGAAGATTGACGTGATGTGGATTTAAAGCAAAGACAAAATCCTCACAACACAGAAGCAGGAATGACTCAGTGTGTTTTTACCAAACAATCCTAGTGGGGCCTTTAGTCACAGTCTCCTACAGCGGTTTGCACTTCATAACAACTCACCCACTCTGCTCGGTCAGAGGTAAAAGTTCCTCGTTTGTTTGAGGACTCACCAGCATGTCAAAGCAATGAGCTGCCTGCACAAGCAGGGGCTGATGGGAATGTCAGCCCATGAAAAGTGGAGGAGAATGGGATGCGTCAGGCGCCACAGGCCGGGCAGTGGCCTGTTTCTGCCCAATGAGGTGTATCCTAATGCCTCGCTCCTTCTCCTCAGTGACAGAGCCCGAGGGCAGGAGTGCCACAGTGCGATGTGGAGCCCGGGACAGCCAGGGGGCGAGGGGTTGGGGGGTGGGGTGGGGGGGGGGGGGGGCAGTTGCCAGGGATAATAGAGGATCCCTCTTTAATTGAAGCCTGCCAGAAGCTCTGGGTTTATGTAACTTTGTTGTTTTTTGGTGTTGACCTGGATGTGTCGCACTGTTACTAGGTCACATAAATAAGACGAGTGTGGCTACGAGGAAATAGTGCTTTGTTGACATTTTTACTAGAGCTTTCAAACGATTACATGTCATAATCGCAATCACAATGAAATGTAATCCTATTTTTAACCACGTGTGAAATTCCATTATTTCGCATTTAAAGTTTGCTCATGCTTTTATTTTTGTATTTTTGTGCAGTCCTAACAGTGCTTCCTGTTAGGATACAAACCTGCTTTTATTTTGAAATAAAATATGGAATTACTTAGTTATTTATAACCCCGGAGAAAATGACCTCGCTATGGATCGAAAAGGAAATGCTACAGAGGACGGTAAAAAAAAGTGAGTGTTCGATGTCATAAGGTGGATATTTCTTTTGGTCAACTGAACCGTCTGGGAGTTTTTTTTTAAAGTCGCAGGTGTGTCGTTCTTTCCATCATTGTGACTACAGGGAGACGCTGCTGTCTGTGCAGTGGCTAAGCTACGGTGCACACGATCAATGCGATTAAAAACAATGAATGCATTCATTTCCATCACTGATCTCATCGCTATTAACGCGTTGACGCTAACAGCCCTAATTTTCCCGTGTTAATATTTAACTGACTATAATGAAAAAGCCTTCAACTATCTTTTTCATCTCACCCTCTGCTGGGCCTTTAATGATAGATGAATGGGACACATTCAAAGACTCAGACATGAAACCAAGAATCAATCCTTATCTAGTGTGATTTTTGTCTCTGATCCTTTGCCCTTTAGCAAAAGACCTATGGATCAAGTGGGGTTGGGGGGGGGGGGGGGTTAATGTCTGGCTCTTCAAAACACCTGCCGGGAACACAGTGTGCAGAAGACTTCAAATAACGCGCTCCTACTTAGAACACTATTGGTGACTGAGCTTGAAGCATAAGCTTTCACACACTTCAGGTGAGTCTGTCGGCTCGGGAACATATGGATGGATTCTACCGATACAAACAAACAAGCCTGAGTTCAATGCTTTTGTGAGGCTATTCTTTGGCACACGGGTTCTTTGAGGTTAAAGTTAATGTCGGTAAGCTCTCACTGAAAATTCTAACATGATAAGCTAACGTTATGCTACAAGCAAACTACACCACTTTGCCTCAGGATGTCTCCGACAAGCTAACTAGCAGTTTTGACTAGCTAGCGAAACCGTAGCCTGATACATTGTTTTGTTAACCTAATCTTTGCCTTAACCCAAAAGTTAAACCTACAGGAGACCATGTGTCTAGTTGTACCTTCAAACAAAGATGATGTTGTTTAGTGTCCCCAACAACCAACAATCATTTCATTTTTTTAGCCACTTGTTAGCGACCGCCTTTTTAAGGACACGTGTTTCATGTCGTACAACAAAACGTGAACATCTCTTATGATGTGTTAACCACAGACCTTATTTCAGGCCTCTAACCACCAACCCATTCAAAAAAAATCCATTGAGTTTGAGGCAAACGACCCCATGGCGCTAAAAAGCTAACTCACGTCCTGGTTTTAGAACCCACTCCTGTGGCGCCTTATACTTTGTATTTGTGTGAAGACCCCCTTAAAAATGAGATGCTGCATCTCAAGGGTCTGTCCTTTATGAAATTCAAAGTCACGTCTGTGATTACTGGTGATCGTACCCTCGTTTGTTAGAAAGGAGAAAAACCCAACCAGAGTTCAGTGAGTGGGTGAAGGGGCTTAGAGACTTTTGACATTTCAATTACAGGGGCCTCACAGCTTGAGCTCTAAAATAAAACATTGTATAAGGCTAATTACTACATGTGTGACAAGGACGGTCTATACTGGTGACAACGTGCAATTTGACGATTTAGTTTCATGTCATGTACGTATGTTCAGGCTCTGTCATCCGGTGCTTACGCCTCTCCAACTGCTTCACAAAATCTGCCAGCTCTTGTCCTGTAATTGGACTGATGCCCGGCTGTGATGCTGCTCGATATAAAAGGCACAAATAGAAAAAGGAGGAGGCACATCCTGAGAGCTTCTTATTTAAAGCCACGGAGACAGAAACTAGATACTTCTATTATTTTCAGTCCAATTAAAATCAAAGTCGTATTGGTGCATTGATCTGAACAAACCGCAGTAAAAAGCACGGCCGTCTGCCAAAGCTTGGCTTGGATATTATACAGTAACATAAGCACATTTGCTCTTGGCAACAAGTGATTCATGATACTGCATTGATATCACATTAGATGGATACATTGTTTTTGTGACCGCATGCAAGAATGTAAAAAGAGAAACTGCTCTTTGGACAGTTTCTTTAAATCAAAGCAATGAGCTTTAAAGCATTTTATTTTTTTTAAACTTTCATTGTTATTTTGTGAGTTTGATGTAACATTTGCGCCACTTTTTAAAAAATTACCTAATAAATAATAATAAATACAAATAAGTAGAGATGCACAGCTGGGAAATTCAGAGCTGATACCATTGTTTGTTTCATGGCTTCTTTTGGTGTCCGACTTAACCCAACCCACAATGCCAACATTTTCCTTCTTGATTGACAATGAAATCAAGTCAGAGTTTGTTCAACAGGTGACTTCATCATCCCAATAAAAAACTATTCTCTGAACCAGTAGTTAAGTGTACTAGATGTCAACATTAAATCGATTTAGCACAATAAATAAACATCGGCTCCTGACATCGGCTCATGCCTCATTTTTGGCTGGTATGCCGATGTCTTTCAACAGGGCCGATACCGATATTGAACCGATGCATCTGTGCATCCCTACAAATAAGTGACAAGTCTAATAAAGATAAATGTGAGGAACTTGTTGCTACATATCAGCTTCTCACGAAATGCTGCAATGAACCTGGATTGAGTTTTCAACATGACTGCTGGAGAAAGAATGTCTCTGCCTTTTAAATGTTGGGTAAATTTACTGTCAAGTCAGTCTCAGACTAACCAAACGTTCACATTCTTCTTTTTGAAAGGGATGACTTGCCTTGCTAAGTTTTTTTAGTTTGCCTGCAGTAGAAAAAAAAGCGCAGAGGGAAACCCGCCGCAGAGCATGCATAAATATTTCATCTCAGGAGAAAGGGGTTACGAAACCGGTTACGAAAAAGGTTTCCTCTGTAGTCTCACAAGGACAAACGGCACCCTGCCATTCGACAGCGGTCGCTGCTCGGATTTAATACTTTACTGCGTTCATGTAGGACAGAAAAAAAACCCTAATGTAAGGGTAGAAAAACATTTCTATTCTTTATGGAATTACATTTATAGAAATATAAGTTTGAAGTTAAAAGATCACAGCTAAACAACACACGACAAGAACAACACATTTTTATTCTCCATCCAATATCCTGCCTATAACATGTACAAAATACTACTGGCACATGTTTTTTTTCTGGCCCTTCTGGATTAGTAATTGGCTGCCCCAGCGTTAAACACATTTTGTAATAAATCTAATTGATCAGATTAATTTGATAAGAATCAAACCCCTGCAGTTAGTTGGACTCACTCCAGGTTTTGAGATTTGTAAATGCTAGTCCGCTGCTGTACGGTGAGTGAGTTATTTATAGCCGCCCTGGACAGCAGCTGTGGTGAGCCGCTCTGCCCCTGCTTCATGCAGTGAAGTGTGTCAGCAGAAATTAGACTATGTGCCACAAATATCCAATTATTGGTCCCTCTGTGTCTCAGCAGAGTACGACCAAATACTGAGGAGGCTTCTGCTGGCGTCACTATTATAGCTGCCCCCCCCCCCTTCCTTTAGTCCTCTCTTTATTACAGGACCTGTCATTATCTCTCATGTTAGACCCCTGACATGCTGACTGGATTTAAGGCTGCACTGTTCATCTGGTTAGTTAAAGGTGCAAATCAGAGAGCATGGTCACAAAAAGGAAAAGGCTTCTTCAAAAGGAGAATTAGGCTTAACTGCTCGTCTGAATTGAAAAAAGTTTTAGTAGGAATAAAAATAGTAGAATGGATTTAAGTCTGATTCAGGAAATATAATCGGCATAATCTTTTTTTTTTTCTCAGCCAGCTTTGATTAAAAGTTTACAAGCTCAGTTATTTCCTCCTGTTAAATAATGTTATTTGACATGGGACCCCTAGGATGTACAGCAAAGCCATGAAAGCAATATGTTTACAGCTTAGTTGTTTGGAGTAATGGTTCCCAAACTGTGGTCCGGGCCCCCTAGGAGGGCATTTTCTTAGATATAAGTAGGCAGGGCTCCAAGGAAAAAAGAGGTTGGGAACCTCTGGTTTACAGTATCGGGATCACCTCGAGTGCCAACTTTATTCTGCCTGAGCCAGATGTACATGTAGCAGGCTGGTAGCCTGATTGGTTAAGTATTATTTTTTACAAGAAGTTGAATCATTCAGCTTTAAGATGAGTCTAACAAGCCCTTTTCAGAATATGAAAAAGTAATTTTTTTGGCTTCATCTGTGTTTTAATAGGAATTTATGGGATTTTATACTTTAGGTCCAACCTTTTATAATAGGTCTAATTTCATTTAGCTGACGCTTTCGCACCAAGCAATACATCTGAGAGTAATACAAAAATACATTTACACACGTTGTTCAGATAAATTTAGTGCACGAGTGAGAAAAGAAGATAATAGAAGGTTAGACGTTTGTTCTCCGTCTCTTCACAGGCTGCGAGTCAAAAGTAATGGAGTCAAATTCATTATTGCTTTGTACTGACTGACAACGACTCCTGCCCTGCCTCCGCATTAAGACAGCTGTAGGCTCTGATATTTTTATCTTCTTTCATGAGTAACCTTTCATCAAAGGGAAAGGTTTGGAAAAGAGTGTTTTAGAACATTATTTTGGTGGCTCCTTACACCAGTATTCCCATGTTATGTTAAGGAACAATTCTACAATTCACTTAGCAGACGCTTTTATCCAAAGCGACGTACATCAGAGAGTAAGAACAACACAAGCAAGGATCTAGAAAAAAAAGGGAACAATGTCAGTAAGAGCAAACGATCAGCTTTGAGTCTGATTGGACACACAGGTGCTGACAGGAAGTGACCAGAGGCAAAGCACAACATCGACGGCAGTTCTTGAGAGCTCTAATCAGTATAGAAACCATCTTATCAAACAAAAACCATCTTCATTACCATCATCATCATCAATTATATTGAGACCATCGTCCTCGTCATCATTATTAAGGTTGGCAGAAGTTGTTCTCAGAGATCGACCTCCTCCCTGAATGCAGCCTTAATGTTGTTATGGACTCAGTCAAGGTAACACCACTTATACCTCATCAACCTATGTAAAGATGGAGTTTTTTTTAACGCCTGCCGACAAAGTTGCGGGTAAACAAGAAGTCAAACATTAAGCGGAGAACACAGCCCTTTCTCTATAGGAGAGGAAGTCTTCAGTCCTAAGAGACTGAGGCATGTCAGTGACCAGGTCCAGGATCAGGTCGTACATGCAGCTTAAAGATCACTTGAAGATGCATCCTGTAGGATTGGGAAAAAAATCGATTCAATTAAAAATCGAGATTCCTCTCTTCTGCAATTTAAAATCAGTCACTCCCTGCTAAGTGCTAAGGCTAGCTCTTTAGCTCAGTAGAATGCCAAATAGAGCAACAAGAAATCCAGCCAGTCACACAGATGACTGGAGTATGTACTTATTCATAAATAGACTTTGACTCCATGGATCAATGAATCCAGAATCATATATAATCGATTCTGAATCGAATCGTGACCCCAAGAATCGAAAACAAATCGAATCTTGAGAACACCCAAAGATTCCCAGCCCTACAGTCCTGATAGCATTGTTAGAGAACATCACTTAATAATAAAGAATAATCAATGTCCGGACCTCGCCAACCTCATCACCAAACCCATCAAATATCTTCTCATCCTCCATTTCATGTAACTGTTTCCTCTCAGCTTTGGCTTTTTTTTTTTTTTGTATCTCCTGCATAAATCACCCACCTGATCAACACATGATGGGTAGGAAGGAAAACAAACAATGGAATAACAAAAAAGTCACCCTACTAAATATAGAAGTCACATGTTTCTTGGATTCAGTGGCGTTGATGCTTCAGGGCTTTTTTTTTTTTACAGTCACATGATCACAACCTTCTCACAACTACACGGAGGATCAGGTGAGCTGCAGCGAAATGTCAGCAGTGTTATAAAGACGGCCTTCATGGTGTACTTTTTATGTAACAATGTCCTTAGTTGAGAGCACACGCTGAATGTGCCTGCAAAAGCACATGACATATGGATATGGTACATGGACTTGTATGGGGTGTTTATTGGTCTTCTGATTCTTTTACACTACATGTCACATTCATACAGACTCTACCATTGAGCAACAGGGATAGAGATGCAGAACATTGCAGTAAACCGTGTCCTGAACAGCTCTCCAGAAGACAGCCGCAGGGGGAAGCAGGGACTGTTCAATCAGCGGGGAATATGGGAGAGGAAACGCAATCTCTCTCTATCAGCAGGGACCACAGCTGTGATGTAGACAGGCCATTGATTATGGCTGCTGCTGCACCAATGCAGACTAAATTTAGAAACAGAGGGTTCCCTTCTGTCGTGCCGGGCCAGCCCACTGCTCTGCATTCTGCTGCAGAGTGCTGCAATTCAGTACTGTGAGTCAATACAACATGCCATGTGCTCCTCAATACCAGCTAGAGGATGTGTTGCATCACAGCACAATGTAAAGAGAACAACAATGTTTAGCGATTATTGAATATACCATGAAGGGGAAACTTGCGGTTTCTATTTTGCTAAAGGTTCAATGCACTATTTCCCATGTAATTCAGGGGTGTCACTGCAGTGCAGTTATACTGACATTAACAGTCTGTGACACAAAAGAGTTTCTGCATCCTATGATAATGGGAAGTTCAGAATCCTCGATAGCTAAGTCCCACAAAATATGAACTTCTTGAAGCCATGTTGTGTTGTTCTAACAGACAGCTCGATGGCTTCTTTGTTCCCTGCTGTTAAAATGTCCTACATGACTAAATACAGAACCGCAGAAAGTAAATGCGACAAAGCTCAGACTTCATCCAAGAGATAAACAGATTTAAAATCCTGTGTAGTTGGATTGTTTTGATCTCTCCAGGCAAAAGCACAAGCTGCTAAAGATTGAGCAATGTTAATGTTTGAGGTCATCAGCTTCTCCACATACTGTAACTATCTACTATTCATCCTCGCCCAAATTCCATTTTTTTTACAGCATTTTTTTTTCATCAGAATAACATGAACACAGCTTTATTTCTAGAGTTGATTTTTGACAGGCATGTTTACTGAATGTATGACAGAACAGCTTCGAGCTCTGTTGAGGAACTTTTGTGTTAAATGTGGTGCCCCCAGTGGACGAAAAAGGGATTTTCCAAGAGACTAATTTTCGAAGTTGATTAAAACAAAATTTAAATTCAGGCTGAATGACTGGTGTTAAGTTGAGATTGAGCAAAATTTTTTTTTAAATTGTCTGCAGGCAAACAAATTAATTTAGCTTGCCTGCTAACGTTAGCATTGCTAGAACGGCCAGCCTTCGGTCCTCCCTGCAGGTTAGCGTCCAGATGCCCGTTCTAAATGTTCTTACGGTTACTCCAGTCGATATGCAAGTTTAAAAATGATACAGCCTGCATACATTTTTATCTACATTTTCTCAATCGGAATACTGTCAGACACGCTGCTCCTATGATATGCTATCTATTCAATGTGCTTATTTACATCCGGGCAGTAGAGCCAAAATATTATTATATAATGCGTTTAACTGATAAGTCATTCTGTTCCTTCAACCAACTAAACGCACAACAGCAACAGCATAAGGATGTGTGCGTCTTATTTCTGCTGATTTGTTGTTCCTGTACCTGCTTTCTATTAACAGCAAAATGCATCACTCACTGTGAATCTTTGCTGTGGACAATTTCAAAATAAAAATGACTTGTCTTAAGCGTGCTGCTAAACGTCTTGTCCGACACCTAGCCTGTACCAGCAGTAGCAGGCATTACGTATAACAATATAGATTAATATTAAGACAAGCTTGTTGATGATGGCCTCGCTTGCTTCTTCAGGTCATACAGAGGCATCAGAATTAATTCCAGCCTTTTTCATAGCCAGTTCAAGACTCCTCACAGGAGCTTTAAGGAGGAAAGGCAGGGGGGTGAGAGAGAGGTCAGTTTAGACGCACGGGTCACAAACTCTACCAGGTGTATATTGAGCTTTTATTTCTATCAAATTCTACCTTTAAACTTCAAGCTGTTCACTGAGACATCTACATGTACCTCATGTTGCCTCTGCAGGGGGGAACTCAGGTGAACGCTTCAGCATTATGTTGCCCGGGATGTGTGATTCTGCTCTGCATGTGATTCAAGGTGAAAATTAATGATTGTTATCGCTCCTTGACGGAGTATGTTCTGGTCACCCCCTTCAAACAGATTTGCCGCCCAAGGCTCTTTAACGGCACACTAACACTGCAACAAGTGCTCCAGAGAGGACACGGCGTGCCAGCCACCTCCACAAACATTGCTCTGTTCTCTTCAGCACAATTCATTCAATGTGACAGATTCAGTATGATCCACTCTGTCGACACAATCACTGGTACACGATGGGTGTTTGAGAAGCAGGGTTCAGAGTTGGTCCCTGTGCGCGCTTGCCGGGAAGGGGCTCGTCATGTCCTCTTAGCAGACCGTGTGGTCAGCAGGACAAGAGACACTGGTAGACGAGCACATGGTGCCGTCACCCTAAACAAAGGCATGCCTCAGCTGTCCTCTGCTCTGACTCATTTCATGTTGTTGACTCTGGCTCGACTAGCCAGTCCTCCTGGCAGTCATGGACACAGCTGAGCACTGCAGCACCTGAGAGAGCGGAGCCAGGCTGCAAAAACACGGCGTCTGGTGGAACGTTTACACAAAAACTCTGCTAAAGCTTTGATGTCAGCGTGGTACATTTGTTTTAAATCATCGTGTACTTACTCAACTTTTTGAAAATTAGGTTCATCTGTCAAGAAAAAATCTGTTTACGGAAAAATCTACTTGAACTCTGAACCTTTGAAATGGCTTAATGGAGCCAAGTCTGTTTGACATCCAAACAATCTCCACTACAGCCTTCAGTATTCTTTGTTGGCTCCATCTTTGTTACTTTTGATCTTCTGTAGGTGGCTTTCTGGCTATCAATGCTATAGCGAGAACCCTCAAAATCTTGTGCATCTCCATTAACAAACTGCTTTTATTTCAACCCAACCAAACCTGATCTGTTCCAATGCTCTGTCACTGCTGCTCTCCCTCTTAGTGATCTTTTGTTCAAAATGTTTTCTTTAATTATCATGTTGATAATCCTACCCACAAAGTCTGCCTGGAACTTATAGGTGTCGTGATTGACAACCAGCTTACCTTTAAGGAACACTCAGCCTCGATTAGCTAGGTCGTGTCGCGTTGCCCAGTAAAACATCAAGAAGATCAGACCTCACCTGTCATAGCGTGCTACACAGCTCCTGATACCGGCTCTTCAAATATCACACACAAACAACTAAAACTCCTTACTGGCAGGTCTCCCTGCATGCACATTCAAACCTGAAGATGATCCAGAACGCAGCAGCACGACTGGCCTTCAACCCACCCAGAACATCACACTCAGCTGTTCATCTCCCTACACTGGCTCCCAGTTGCCGCTCACATCAAAATCAAAACCCAGTTGCTCCTTTATAAACCGGCAACAAAAACGGTTACAGCCAACCTGAACTTCCTCATCCAGGTACCCCCTCTGACCACTACAATCTGTGTATGAAAGGCACCTGGTCTTACCTTCACAACAAGGCCCGAAGTCTCTAACTAGACTCTTCTTCTCTGTCGCCCCCTGGTGGTGGAACGAGTAACCAAACCAAACTCAATTCTTCCTGTGCACCTTTAAGAAAAAGCTAAAGACCCAGCTCTTTCCTGGACATCTATGCACCTCATGACATTGATGATGATGATAATGATGATAATTCATGATGATGACATCAAGTAGCAGCTGTTTGTATTGTTGTTGTTATTGATTAAACGGAAAAAACAGAAATACATCTACATGATATAAACCCTGCGTATTTCCTCTGCACTGCCTGTCAGCACCTGTGTCTGATTGGACCAGAAGCCGTTTATAGCTCTCAGTGACGTTGGTTTCCTTCTGTCAAGATCCGTGCTTGTGTTGCTCATCTCTTTGGATCATCTGCTAAAGGAAGTCAAGGATAGTAATTCCAGCCTATTTTTTAAATGGTAAATAATCCCACAAAACGTGTGTTACTACAGTTTATGCAGCACAGAAAAAACTATGTGAAGTTATTATAATACAGGACTAAATAACAACAACAACAACAATCTGATTATACCAATCAGACAATTGACAATTAAAAGAGGATATGTGTTCCTGTATCTCATCACCACAGTTGTTCTAAATAAATAATGTCATTCCAAACTGATCCATTATTACTGAAGTGCATAGGTGCCCCACTTAGAGAATAAATCATTACAGTAATGTAACACATTGAGTGTGAACAGTATGACCTGCAGGGAGCCTGACTCGCAGCAAACCTGCTGCTCTGACCTCTGGCTTTAACCCGCAGACTGTGAACATACTGATGTAACCCAGCATCCCACTGTCACCTCCCCTCGCATAAACACAATTGATTGCATCCTGTTTGTATTATGCAACAGTAATCAGGAGTTCAGTTTACATAAGGAGCCCCCCCCCCCCCCCCCCACATAATGCCCCCTGCAGACGACAGGCTAAAGTACTCCCAGCATCCTCTCTGGCATGTTGAGAAGTTAACTAAATGAGCTCATGCTGCATAATGCCTTTTGAATATTCTGCAGTTACATGCTGGAATTCTTCCACGTGTACATGGAGCTCACATGGAACGAGGCGTGATAGGAACAGCTTTGGTTTTTCTTTTTTTTTTTTTTGCAAACGTCACAGACAACATAAACACGCATAGCCGCTCTGCTATCCAGATTGACACGCAGCTGTGAGATGCCTTGGGTGAAGGCGTAGGGAAAAAAAGGCACATGGCAAAGAGTGATGCAAGGCCCCAAAGAAGCTGATGAGCCGTATTCTTATCTCGACGCCACCCTGTCTTACTCATCCTTCTCAGTGAAGTTAAAAAGTTCAGAGAAAAGGCTCGGTGTAAATCAGGTGCCTCGTTCCCTCTCAGAGCGGTCTGACAGAACGGATACCGGCTCTTAATTGATTAAAAGTCTTTATTGCTCTAAATAGCTTACCTGTGATGGTACCGTGTATTTAACGATACACACTTTACACCCACAGGGGTCCAACCTTGATTTATTGATGCTAAAAGATAATGTCTCAAAGGTTATGCCTGTATGCCTTGTACCTATTTTAACATTTTTACTATATCAGATTATTGCCAAAAATATTTTGCAGATTGGGGTTGAACATGCTATGTTGAAGTGCTGGTTTCTATGACAACAATGCATCAGCCAGTATGTCCTCCTTCTAACTTTAGATTCTGCTCCTGAATGGTCTGTTTTTGTTTTAACCAGAGAAGGTAGGCGGTTTAAAGGAACCCCCACACACGTTTTTGACGCCCCCCCCCCCACCCGACTAATTCTGCCAGGCAGGCGGACTAAAATGCATCTTCATTTTTCTAATAAGCTCCACGAGCAGAAACATAGTAAGACTAGGATAAATATTTTGAAAAATGGAAAGAAGTCAGAGCGCAGAAAGGTTTCAAAGCCAAAGCAGAGCTGGCTAAACACTGAAGCTTCTGTGTCCGCGTCATGGCAACCAGCATGTGCATCGTTTTGGGTGGGACGACAACTGCAGTACCCATATTAATCACTGCGTGTCAGAGTTACTTATTGCTGCTTTAAGATTTGAATAAACACGATGAATGACTCAATGAAAAGAAACGTCTGTTAACTTCAATGATGTCACTGTGCCGAGCTGCCTCATTGATAATGAAAGACACTGACTTAAACTATTCGGATTTTATTACTGTGAAATGATTTTGATTTCACAAACATCTTTTACAGCCCCCACCATGACACACACGGAAAAATCACACGGGGGCATATAGCATTACAAAGTCTGCTATTCATCGTCAGCTGGTGCACTCAGTTCACAGGCAGACTCTACTGGAGACATCAGCACGTTGCCTCGCCTTGCTTTTCTCTCTAATGGATCATGGGTCTGGTAAGCAGATAATATTGGCCTGGGATTAATTTGAGGGCATTCGAATGAGAAGACGATTATAGTGTACGATTTTCTAAATGAACGAGAGAGAAAAGCAATGGCAGTCGAAGCTGCTGATTTTATAAAGAATATAAAAGACCTAATTGTACTGGTTGAAACAGGGAAGAGAGAGAGAGAGCTGGGGGGGTGGAACAACATGCAGGAAAGGAACCACGGGTCGGATCTCAACCCCGGGCTGCCGGCCTGGAGGACCGCAGCCTCCACACATAGGACGCACTAACACCTACACTACTGGTGCCCTGCAGCACACTTTTTTAAGCCGAGTTTAACATTATTTTCTGTTTGCAATTGTAATTTGCATTTATGCATTTTCCATTACGAAGGACATTGTCAGTTGCTTTCTAGTTTTCTACTCTATTGCAGCCACGCTTGCACATAAATCTGTCTTAACCAATGTACTAAGTGCATCGTTAAAGAAACGTCATCTGATCAAGTTCTGTCAATCACTGCACGTCTGAATGGTATCTAGGAGGATTTAGCAAACAACCATCAACAGAGGACATCCAACAACACATTAAGCAGCGGTTAAAATGGAAGCTGAACTTTCCTGACGTCTGCAAACCGTTAAATGTACGGTAGGATATCATGCATGTGATAATCCCGTCATGCTGCAATGCATCATGGATCTGATAGAAGCAAAGCTTACTGTGAAGGTATGAAACGATATCAGTGCATCTTATGTCTTAATTCAGTAAACGAATGAGCTGCAGATGTAAAAAGAAATACACAGCTTCCACTGCTGTCATCGTGCTATGTAAAACATGTTTCATGATCTTTTATATTTTTCTAACATGCTGACAATGTGATATGAAACCAGCTGAACAATATGAGCTCTGTTGAATCTGTTTTCTAACTGGATTTATCCAGTCAAGAGAACAACTAGCTTTTTTTCAAGCCGAGGGTCGATTTAGGCCAGAATTCATTTGAGTTTTCCAATAAGAAAGTTTGGCTGCAGGGCATCGCCTAAAAATAAAATCTCTGATACCTTCACATCACACTGGAGTTAAGAGTTAGAGCTGTAATCCATTTCATGCTGTTGCTATTACATGAGGTGATTTTCTGTCGTCTTGTGGGATTTTGCAGTGCCGCTTACGTCTCCGACTCGAACCTGGGACAGAAATAATTTAATGCTTAATTTCATTTACATCCTTTTTCACTTTTTTAAGATTTTTTATTTAGTTTAAAAACAGTTACAGGATGTTTTGAGTGTATTGTTTCATATCTGTGACATATTCTACAGATATAGACATTGAAGTGAAGTGAATGGTGTAATGTTGCTGGTTTTATGTTTAAGTCAAGGCTCCTATTGCTTCATGTGTGGCGTTATTAAAGTAACATACATGTTACCACCAGCTTTTTGGAGAGAACCATTATTTCACTCTTACTGGCTACTAGTGCTGGTGTTTGTGAATTGCACAGCTTTTGCCATGAAGCACATTTGCACACAGGCCTAATTCCACCTGAATGTATGCATAATGGCTGATTTCACTACATGTTAACAGCTCCGCAGACTCCACTTTCACATGAGTAGTGAGATGTGCATTTCACTCTGTGTTTGCTTTTATCAGACGTAAGAGCTGTGCAGTCATGGGCCCCCACCACCCCAAATCAATAGCAGGGGAAACACTGAACTGACTGTATGTTTAAACTATACATGTATTGTTGTGAGTTTATTCTCACAGAGGACTGATCGCAGATGTTTTCAGTCTGAGCCAATCAGCACAACCTGCCACTGTTCAACTTAAAAAAAAAGGAACCTGCTTGGACTTTTAATCCTATTAATTCCCTGTTTTAAGACCGTTTGGTATTTAACGTTACACAACAAATATGACCATGCTGCTCTGACTGCTTTGCATTCCTCTCCTGCCTTTTACTAAATCCTGTTACATACTCAAAGCTTACTGATGGCTTGGCCTAAAAGCTTTAAGGAAAGCAGAGGACATTCATTTAACTCTTTAAATCATAAGTGTACATCCATCCAGTCATCCATTATCTTTACTGGTTATCCCGGTGAAGATCATGTGGGGGCTGGAGCAGATTCCAGCTGTCACTGTGTGAGAGGCAGAGTACACCCTGGACTGTTCACCAGTCAATCACAGGGCTGACATATAGAGACGGACAAGCAGCCACACTCACATTCACACAGGCATTTCAGAGTCACCAATTAACCTAACGAGCATGTCTTTGGACTGTGGGAGGAAGCAGGAGCACCCGGAAGGGAAACCAACGCATGCACGGGGAGAACATGCAAACTCCACACGGAAAGGCAGCCGGCCGAGGTTTCCAACAACCAGGTAGGTTCATGCTGTGAGGCGAGAGCGCTAACCACTGCACCACCATGCAGCCTTAATCATTTGTATGTGAGATATAAGTAAACAGTGATAGTGTATATATGTTGAATGTCAAAAAGGTTTAGGATGTATGCAGAAAATCAAACAAACCTGATTGTAAAAAAAGATTTTAAAACTACTCCTTCATTTCTTTTTTATGATAACACCGGACAAACAGACAGTGAGATGTAAAAAGACCTCCTTTGGTAACAAATTAAAGTAAATTAAATGAATTAGTGCGGGATGGCTACTCCAACGGGAAGCTGGAGAGCCTCGCACTGTGACTGAACGGAGTCCGTTTCTTCATGTGATATCTTTATATCTATCTATAAAGAGATGATAAACAGACTAAGGATACACATCAGTGATGTCAGTGATGAGAGAGACATACATGGAGGGTGGGGGGGGGGGTGGGTGGGGGGGGGCTGATGGTGGGAGGAGCTGATGGCAGGCTGGGTCCACACAGAGCGACTCACTTGGCCAGCTTGGTCTCGATCTGCTGGCGGATTTCCTGACGCTCCTGATCGCTGCGGACGGGGAAGATGTTGCGATCCTCCAGCTCCTGCTTGCTGGGTCGGTTCCGAAGCTTCACGGCGAGCAGCTCCTTCCTCATCCTGCGCGGGAGGGTCCCTGTTGTTGTTGTTGTTGGGCACATATTAAAAGTCAAGGTCAGCTTTAATGTCAATAAGGTACTGGTGACTTAGTAAAAAAAAAAACACAGAATTTAAATACCACCAGCAGGGGGCTCTCGATCAAAACAATAACAAAAAGATGACGTCAAGGCTGGCGGGGAATCATGGGAGTTTTCTCTGCTACCCCTCTGCCCCCCCATGAAAACGATAAAGTCAAGACGAACGGGCAAAAATTGACCCGAGGAAAAGAATATGTTTACCGACCATGTATCTGAGTATAATTCACATGACGTTTTTATCACAGCAGCACATACAGCAACAGTACGGCAGCTTTCGCCGTTTCCTTGGCAACGATAAACCTTTTTGTGTCTGTCATGGCGGCCGCTGCGACATCCCGTTACAACTATAAAATTATGGATTTCTCTGGCTTTGATAACTGTTGGAAATATTTGAGGTAATGTAAATACTCAACAAAAAATTATATAACACAGGTTTAGTCCGTTTTTAATTAATTTAGATATTTTGATGTAAAATTCTAAGAACAAATCTTATTATTATATTATATATTATTATATTCTACCTTTAAAGTGCCAGGAGCTTCATGCTGTATGTTCACCTGATCAGAGGAGGTCAGTAGAATATGTAAAGTGACATTAGTGTAAAGTGTTCGGGGTGATTTTGTGATTTTCCTGCTCAGGTCTGGGGTGGTGAGGTGGTGAGCCAAACTCAGGTTAAATAAGCACTGAGGTTTGTTTTGGAGCTGCCAAACATAGTTCTGCAGCTTAACCCTGTGAACTGTTCCAGATAATCACACAGTGTGCCTTTGTGTTGACTCATAAGAGCTAACACCTTGTTAATTAAATGCATTTCCCACAAACACTTTCTGCAAGACGTTAACAAGATGTATGCACTTTGTGTTCTCTTTTCAGATTAGTTATTTATTCCCTTGTCATGTGTAAGTCGTGCTTTTACTCTGAAAATTCATATACAGTAAATACAAATACACATATAGAAAAAAACTGAATGCATGTTAAGACAGTATGCCATCCTGCTGCACGGCTGCTATGCATACCAGCATCAGTCTGTCTTCTTGGAACATTGTGAAAGTGTTTTCTTGTCTTGCTGCTTTATCTCCACACCTTTAATCTGTTAATTAATCAACACTACATGCACAGAGGGCTCTAAGTTAGACCTGCCTTTGTTTTAAAAACAACATACCGCTACATCAGGCTAGTAAAGGGGACAGGACCTTAAATTGGGATGGGTGTTTTATTTGCAGTTTTACAGTATTTAGGTCAAAGCGTGTATTCCTCTGACACCACTCACAGCCTTGAGTGGATGTGGATAGGTTTGGACAATGCAATTTTCCCTCATTCAACTCCTGCCACAAACTCAGACTCAGAATCTGACAGTGGTCTTGACTCTGATTTGGATGCTCTGGGGCTTTCATGCAGCTTTATTATTATTTTTTGCCTTTTTTCTTTGGCTTCAGCTTCACGTTGGGGGTTAGTCTACCGGAAAACACTGTTAGGCTTAACGGAAAATTGCAGTTTCCAAGCAGACTGCAGGGACGTTTCCCTCCAAAATGAGTTTGTGTTTGCTGTTTTTTTCTTCTTTCTAATATCCTAATCTGTTACTACATATAAATGTGACGCCATCAGTTGTGTCTCAGATCGCAATTTTAGTTGCAGCAGAATTAGAAAGTGAAAGCCCCATTTATTTCCCTCTCATATACACTGTTATTAGATTCACTATTCTTCCTCTGGGCCATAATAAAACTCTCCCAGATGAGTTATTGATGGCTTGCTGGGTTTTTCACACGTCTCCTTTTGAATAGAACATCTACTCATCATTTATTAGACATAGTGACGGTTATTTTTCATCTCGAGTCAGTAGTCATAGATTCATACCAAACAAATGATCTACACGTTGTGGGTTTCATACTTTTGTGTTGTATTTGCAATAAATTTTGGTTTATTGTGACAATTCTTTCTCCCTGTGACATTCGGGCCCCCTCATATAATGGTAGGGGAAACACTGCGGATAAAGTCCTCATAATTTACAGTCTACATGGCTCATTCAGAAAGCTACCCTCGTCCCTCTGCTGACGTCTCCTCTACCAACCATTTACTTTGCTGCCTCTGCAGTCATTACATGTTTAGAAAAAGATACTTTTGGGTAGATATTAGACAGGACAGCTGAAGAGAGAGATGACATGTCAGGAGGAGAGAGTGGGGATGACATGCAGCAAAGGGACTTGGTTGCATTCAAAGCCACGACCGCTGTGGTGAGGACTATAGCCTCTGAACATGGGGCACGCAACAAAACCACTAGGCTATCCGGCGCCCCAGTCATTATATATTTGTATCATATGGAGTCTCCCTCCTTAATGGTGGCATGCATACAAGCCATTTCCATGGTTACTCCTCAGTCTACCCTTCAATATTTCTGATATAGTCTGTCACAGTTGCAGACATATTATCCCCAGCCGGCGGTGCACCAATGACCCACATGAATGACCAAGAATTAGGCCATCAGAGCAGATGTTGACGGGCGGTTGTAACTTAACACCAGTAAGTCTGCTCCCCGTCATCACTGTAAATCTCCCTGTCATGCTCTCACTGTAAACAAATATCAGCAGAGCATTACACTGCTTCATTAAGCACCGACAGGCTGCCTGGATTTGGTCGGCTTCCTTGCACATCATAGGAACAAACATTGCAACCGCGCGCCGACAGCAGACCTACCGGAGATCACAGAGTCGTTCCAGCTGTCCTGGTCGCTCAAGTATTCGTTCAGACGCCAGTTCTCTTTGTTCTCGTCCGACTCCTTCTTGCTCTCCGACTCCCCGGCCGGCTCCTTCTCCGTGCTGGACGAGCGGGACAGACGGCCGTCGAGCCGCCGCTTCAGAGATGAGCGCGAGTCCTTTGTCTGAAAACTTTAGATCACACAGCACGAGACAAACCTTTCAATTACAAATTAATTGTATCACAGCTGCAGAGAGTTCTCCAGTCGGGTTGGGAAGTGTACATTCACTTTTGGTCACCAATAAATACAACTTCTTACGTTTGAGCTTGAATTCTAGTGTTCTGTTCAGTTCAGTCTGTTCAGAGTTTGGGGAGGCACTATCCTTTAATAACGGATTATATATTTTTTGTGTAAATTAAAGTTTAAGCTTTCTTCTAAAGTGTCTATTGTCATACATATCATTGGATGAGGCCCACAGAGTAGAAACTACAACACAAACAAACACAGTCTGACCTGTCCTGTCTGTGTTTGCTGGCCAGGGCGCGGTGCAGTTCCTCAATAATACAGCTAGGGGGCAGTTGTTGGTGTAGTGTCCCCAGGTGCGGGGACCCAGTGGGTGTGGACATCCTGGCCCTCAACAGGGATCCATGGGGGTCTTTGGGAAGTGTGAAGTTCCTGGGTAGGGTGGCTGGGGACTTCTTAACCGGCACCCGAGGAGCACCTTGAGAGGTAAAAATCATCAAAGTGAGACGTGAGTGCTGCAACTCATCGGGTGCCTCACATCAAAGCTCCTCTGGGGAAACTCACCGTCCAGGCTGCCGAGTCTGGTGAGCAGTTTGACCGGCTTGTTGGGGGGAATAGAGGTGCTGGCTCGTCTCGGAGGCAGGGGTCCTGTCGCCTCGGGTTTGGCTTCGACAGACTCCACCTTCACGGTCGGCTGCTCGTCGATGGGGTCGCTCATTGACGTGCTCTCGTCTTCTCCATCCTCGCTCTGACTGGGGTCTCCCACTGTCTTTGTATCTTCACTCAGGTCTTGCACTGAAATGAAACACGAGCAACGTTAATGCAGAGCTTTGATTTGGATTGGCAAGTCTCTGTCACCACCTAGTGGACAATCTAGGACACTGCATCTCAAACTGGAGCTGCCAGCAAAAAGCTCAACTAGGTACACATTTTATATAGTTCTGGTATTTATCTAGACTTCTCCACTAATGATCACTCATCTTATTATTTTATAAAGTAAGGTTAATGTTTTCCTTTGATTGCTGTTGGTGTGCACACACACAATAGAGCTAGCAGTTATTTCTTCATAAATAGACCAAGGCTGTTTAAATACCTATGAGCCCCTTCATCCCCTTTGATAATGTGAAGAGGAGCACTCTCAATTTGGGCTTTCTCTGAAACGATTCAGCACACGCTTAATATGAGAGGACTTTTCAGTAAGTGAAATAAATGACTCGTTCCTTTTATACAGAAGCTGTTAAAATTCACATTTTTCTAGCCCGACTGCAAAAATGGATGATGGCAGTGACCTGCTCGTGAACTTTAATGCTGCATGTATTTTGGATTAGGATGTGAAATGATTTGGAGGCGGACACATCTGGCTGAGGATGTTCTCCCTGATGTGTTTGTTATGATCCTGACAAACGTCTGCTGTATAAATTTGTTATTTGTTCCCTTTTATGTCGAAGTGTTTTTTTATTTTTGTATTTATATGTTTGGCTGCTCGTTGTTTGTCTGAAACTTCTAAATTGTTTTTTCTAAGCTGCCTGTCTGCAGGACATTCTCGAAAAAGAGATTTTAATGAGTTTCTTTCCTGGTTAAATAAAAATGCATTACTGGATCATTACTGTCAAAAAACCTTCTGCAGCTCAGGAGTAGGGTGGTTAGCACTGCTGCCTGATAGCATGAAGGTCCTGGGTTTGAATCTAGTTGTCACTGTGTGTACTTTGCATGTTCTCCATGTGTCTGCCTGGGAATCCTCAGTAAACAGATATAAGACACAAGCCAATAAAAACATCTTTAACTGACTGAGACATGAATATATCAGTAGAAAATCACTTTACACAAACTAACAATCTTGATATGTATCACCTTACTAGTTTGTTTGTTTTTTAATTGTGAACAGGATACAGACTGAGCAGTCAAAATGAGAGATGCAGTGACTGGGAAAATCCGGGCTGATGGCAGATTCTGATGTTTGTTTCATGACTTCTTTTGGTGTCAGACTCCCACAATGTCGACATTTCCTCTCATGTTTGACGATGAAAACAAGTCAGAGTTTGTTCACAATGTGACTTCATCTGCCCAATAACAAAAAACTCGTCTCTGAATCAGTAGTTAGGTATACACGATGTCAGCATTAAATCGATTTGGCACAACAAACAAACATTAGTTATTGACACCGGCTCATGCACCGATATTTGTCTGTCAACACGGCCGATATCCGCTGATACCGATCTTGAACCGAGTTCTGTCTTGTAAATGTTTTTTTATGATGATATGTTTCAATGAGATGTTGGCAGATAGAGCATCTTGTTCACGTTATAAATGTTCTAGATTAAAAATGTTGTGGCCCTGTGGCCCCTCCCATTAAACAGTATAACTGTAACAGAATGATCATTAATTCATCGTCTGTTTTTGGTACCAGCCTGAATCTGAGTCCACTGTTTACTCTCTTTAGGCTCTGCCTTCAGACCCAACTCCCTCTTTAAGTGGAATCGATGCTTATTCAGAGTTTGTTACTGAGTCTTGTCTGCTGTGTGCTGCTGGAGATAAAGTCTAGAGCAAGAGAGCCACATTCATTAAAACAGCTGACTTTTACAAATGGAAAAAAAAGGTCGATAAGAGCCGGTGAGAATAAACCAAACAGTCAATTTGTTGGGTAGAAAAACAAAAATCGATGAGATGTAAAAATGTTCCACACACAGCAGAGACTCCGGGGTAGTACCTGAATCACACCTTTGACCCCGCAGAGCCATTTGATTCATTATTTATATAAGTAAGGATTAAAGCTAAATGAAGTTGAAGGCATGTGTGATTGATTAGTGTGGCTTTAACCCTTTATGGAAAAACAAACAACAACCACAAAATAACACAGAGGGACCCACGCATTGCACTCTACCTGTGGAGGCCTCTAAGTCACTGCCCAGCTCTTCATTGGTGCTGGCCAGAGGTGCCACGAGCTCCTCGTCTCGGTCCTCAGCGTCTGAGTGATTTGGGGTGTCTGGATCTTCAGAGTTTCCCCCACAAGCAACGTCTGACTCTGCATATGGTGCACAGTAAACAAGCACACGGGTGAGTCTGTGGAGCGGTTGGGCATCATGTGGCTTACCAAGTGAATCGAGATCAGCTTAGAGATTCTGTGTGTGTGTGTGTGTGTGTGTGTGTGTGTGTGTGTGTGTGTGTGTGTGTGTGTGTGCATCATTCTGCACCTGTCTCCGTCTCCCCAGGGTTCCTCCTGACGAGGTCATCTCTCTTCTGACGTACAACCGCCCTCTTCTCCCCCGCTAAACAACACAGCACATTTATGAAAAAATAAAAAAAAAACACTGGATGACTGATTGCATGCAAGATGAAAAACATGTAAAGCCATCCTCCATGTTTTGTTATCTCTGCTTTCCAATCTTCAGCCCAGGGTTTAGTACCAGTGGCAGAAAGAACAAAATATATTTCACTCACTCGTTGAAGGCTTCAGCTTCTCGTTTTTCTTTTTCCTCCATTTCCACGGCTTGAAGATCCGCCCCAAGCTCGCCAGCTTGCTGTTGCGACGGACGGGAGGCGTACGAACCCCTGAGACCAGGCAACCTGGATGCAACGCCCTCTGCTGGTCCATCACATCTACACAAAAAAACAAAACAGCTGCCTTTAAAAAAAAAAAAAAAAAAAAAAAAAAAAACAGGCTGCAGGAAAACAAAATCCAGCCTTAACACAACACGCACTTGTGACACCAATCAGGCCGCCGATAATGTGGCTATCACAGGAAGTCCTGACATCACTTCTGACACAGCTGGCCGAATACTGACCCCCCCCCCCCCCCCCCATCATCACATGAGAGCGACACATGTGGGTCAGTGGCTGTGAATTCTTCATTGATTGAAGGCTTATTGCTGAGAAGCGAGAGACTCGGAGAAGACAGAGAATCACATTGTTTGTGTGTGACTCACATGGTTTCAGGGCAGCCAGACCTTCCTGGCCCCAAACCCACTGACAATAGAAGGCTTGAAACACACACACACACACACACACACACACACAGAATAAATAAAATCAGCTTCAGCTCAGCTGCTTCCTCTGAGGTCAGGGCAGACATCTGCAGCCAGAACCTCCAGCTGATTTAACACTATTTCAAACTGCCTCCTTATCTTATCCACATAGAGGCGCATTACAGCACAGTCGACATCATACAGTGATGTCAGCATCAGCTAATGCTACATGCTAATACTGCAAGAGTGGCAGAGCGTGCAGCTGCCTCTTCACTCACACTTGGTTTTTTTTATTCAGCACTATTTTTTTGTTACAAACATTTATTCTAGTGTGTTAGCACGCCTGTTTTTTTCTAAAGGATGACGTATTTTACAGTATTTTACAGTATTTTACAATATGTTTTCACAGTATATAAACGTCAACTCCCCTCCTGTTGGCTTGAGCTGAATTCTCTGGAGTATAATATTCTGCTGCGTTCTCACATCAGCTCACCTGGACTCGGAAAAAATACATCTCCTCCTGGAAATATCAGCAGTTTTTCAGGCGTTTTCTGCAAGTGTGAAAGCGCCATCAGTTAAGACTTTAATGTTTGCACATCGTTCTTGAACAAGACTTTAAACTTCAACAAAGATCTGAGTTTGTTAAACCAACTGGTTAACTCATACTACACCGGGCGAATTGTATTTATTGTCGCTTTAAAAGTTTTCCCCGCATTTTTCTCTTTCGTCTGTAAAAATGTCACAACTTGTACATCGAAGCTTTCGAGAACTGAAGGCGACAAATTCAAGCAGCTTGGTATTTAAAAAAAAAAAGAAGCAAGATCATGAAAAAATCTTCACGACATAGAAATGTGTTTTAAATTTGTCTCAAACTATATACACTGAAGATCTGCTGATGGATTGCCTGACTAACAGAGAGAAGATGCTCTGATTGATTGATTAACAGCGGCCGTTTAGTCGATGGCTATTCCTCCTATAGCTGGTACTTAGTGCTGCTCAGTGTGAAGGGTGTGCAGGAGGCATCACGCTGACAGACAGATAGACAGCCACGAGAACTACAGAGACACACCGAGCTGACTTCTGCATGGAGTAGCAAAGCGAGAGGGAGTTAGACATTAAGAGGTTCCTTAGAGAAAGGACAGAAATAGACACTCCCACACAGTCTGGCTCCAACAACACCGAGCTGACACCTCAGGGAGCCTGCAGCTGAGCAGTGGGCTGTACAAGGAGCGCTAAATGAATGCCTTTTTTTTTTCTTCTGTTAGCAGAATTGGACTTTAGCCCATGAATGAAGTCAATTGCCGAAACTCCCTTTACATATCCCCACAATCTATTACCAGCTTCTTGTTTAAATCAGTAAAAAAAAAAAGGGAACTGTGCATCAGGGTGTAGCTGCTCCTACAAGCCAAAGACAGGAGAGACTTTATTTGTGTAAATGATTAAATGCTAATGAAGGATTCTGTCTTATGGAAGCTAATGGGTTAGCAGTGATGTTGTTTTACACTGAAACATGAGCTGATGCACATTTTCAAACTTGTGTCTTCATTAACTGCTCCAATGAAAATGTACTTAAGGGAATAAAGTCAATTTGGAGCTCGTGATTGGATCCTGTATGCCGTGAAGTGATTTGTAATGTTCACCATGAAATCTAAATATCCAGACACTTACCATTACCAGTCTCAAAAATCTCAATTCAGAAGTCACTCTTTTACTTTTTCAAATATGTCAACTCAATGAAAATCCATATCTCCAAAACACCTCATTCAAACATTTCCAACATCAACACCTAGAGCTGTTCGAGGCAAAAATCGGAATCACGATTATTTTAATTGATATTGAGATTGTTTAACAAAATGACTTGCATCACATGAATTTACTGGACTTACTCACACTCTCTGAACACTTTGAAAAACGAGCTATTCATGAAAATCCAACCATCTATTATCTTAACCGCTTTTTCCTATTCTGGGTCGTGGGGTACTGGAGCCAATTCCCTCCCAGGTGTCATTGGGCGAGAGGCGCGGTTACACCCTGGACTGTACTCCAGCCAATCACAGGGCTGACATATAGAGACACACTCACATTCACACCTACAGGCGATGTAGAGTCACCAGTTAACCTAACGAGCATGTCTTTGGACTGTGGGAGGAAGCCGGAGAGAACCCACACATGCACAAGGAGAACATGCAGACTCCACACAGAGAGACTGCTGCCTGGCCGACGGGGGTTCAAACCAGGAACCTCCTCGCTGTGAGGCCACAGCGCTGACCAAGTGAAGAAGTCAAAATATAAAAATAATAATGAGATGTTTTAAAGGCGTATCAAATGTTCCTCAAAGTACATTTATCTACCTGAACGCAGCATCAGCACATGACATATTCTCATACAGAATCAATAAGAGTTTTGCTTCTTGTCAGTGGAATACACAAGAAACAAAAAACTACAAAAATTCAGCAGGAAAAGAAAACTGAAAGCATGCTATGATCTCAATCAGCTTTTACTCCGACCATTGCTGCTTGCTGTGAATATTCTAGTTTAAAAATTAATACGTGTCCCAGATTGATTATTTAGTACATCCAGTCAGACGAGCAATAAGAAAAACAAATTAACTGAAGAAGCTAAAACCAGAGGTGTTTTTTTTTTGTTTTTATTAATTGGAAACCTCACCAGGTTTTCTAAAAGCCACCAATCAGAGACTCCAGTTTCATCTCCACTCTACTGGCATCACTGCACTTACAAATGCAAATGATTAGATGTGAGAGATGCACATTAGATAACATGATACATCCTCAGAACACAAGGCCAAACGATGGTTGAGTTTACTGCTCCATGAAAAGCCGTCGATCAGCAGCTCGGCTTTTATCGACACAAAAAGCTTCTTGACTGCCTGCAGTGAGAAGCAGGTCAGTCGCCCAAGTCATGCGCGCCTGCAGAGGATGCAGTGAGGAATTCAGGTCAAGCTTGTAGTAACTGTAGCAGCATGCACACACCCAGGGTCAGGCTGCCGTTGCCATGGCGACCACGCTGGATGCTGCAGAAAAGGCCCTTGGAGGCAGAGAATCATCACAGCATGAGGAATAGGGAGTTGCTGGGTGGATGAGAAGACTGTTGCCACACAGAGAGACGGCGAGCTGCAGCCAATCACAGCCAGCCGTGCAACGATGCATAATGTAAAGTCAGGGAGTGAGCTGCTGTATTTTTAATTTGTAAGTTGATGTTGAAATATTAATTCTTGTGTTAGCGCAGGAGTGAGCACTGACACAGTTTTTTTTTTTCCTCTCCTGCAGATGCACATGTTAGGAAGATATTTTCAATGAAATGTGCAGAGCGGTGTAGCCTAAAGCTGAGCGCTCTACTGCTGCAAACAATACGAGTGCTGAGGAGGCTCCAGTCCAAACATCCTCATCACTCACATTTACTTTAACTTGAAGTCATGATGTTTAAACTCCAGCTTTTTTCTTTTTTTTTTAGATAATGCTGTCTCAAGAGGAAGAGGTTAAGTTAATAAGAAAATGAACACAATAAAAAAAGGAAGGATAATACCTTTAGCACATTAATATTACTGAATACAAAGCAATAAAACGCATTAATATTAAATATTATTGTAGGCAATTATGACATTTAGAAATTAGATATTTCAGACAAGTTAAAAAAAATAAAAAATAGTAAATATGATTTATTTTATTCCTGAACTTCATAACTCTATTATATAAAGGCAAACTACACGTTCTTCTTACATTGATAATACTTTTTGAATGTGATTGAAGGAGATTAAAGAAATCAATGACATGCAAAAAAAAAGTCACGTTATTGAAAAAACGTCAGACCACAAACCGGTTCATTCACACAATCGCGAGTTAAAGACATTTGCCTATACATGTATCAGCTTAAAGTGAATTTACAAACATTTAAAGTCAATTTGGAACATGTTTTTTTTCCCCCTTGTCTCAGGATTTAGTGACAAATTTAACTCTGGGAGGGTTTTAGTGAAAGCAGCACCACGAAGTACAACTCCCGAAAAGCAGATTCCATGACAAGCTTTGTGTTATAATAAGATACATGATGTGCTACTCAAAAGACTAAAAAGTCAAAGTCTCACTTACATAGAATAACAGCTCCCCAGTCCTCGTGCGGCATTCGGTATTCACATCATATGATCCAAAAAGAAAAAAAAAAGCTGACGAGCTAAAAACAACCCGAGACTGAGGGACTGTGAGCCGCGGTGAGTTTCAAAATATTAAAAATCTACGAGAAAAAAAAGAAAAAAAGAAAAAGTGTAGAGTAGAAAGAGAGAAGAGAAGAGAGAGACCAAACCGAGTGTGAGCGGATTGAGCGGCTGCTGTAACTCTACTGTTGATGTGCCATGTGTGGACCCCGCCCCTCCGGACGGGAGGAGGCGGGCAAATAAACTGGCACACACCGGCACACACTCATCTTGTACAGCACAGCACTGTAGTTACTACAATAGATTAAGATAGATTACAAATGACGTAGACGCGCGCGCGCACACACACACACACACACACACACACACACACACACACACACACACACATACACACACGAGTCATTAATGTTGTATATTTATTGTCTTCTGACCTCAAACTTATATGATTTAAAATATTTATTCTCAAAAACAACATACTAACAGTAAAGTCGGTCAACTCTGTTAGAGACAAATTGGGTCAATTATATAAAGTAAAATAACAATAAATAATTTAAAACCTTTTGTCTCTATATCCATAAATGAAACTTTAAGACTGATAAGAAAGCGACTTAAAAAAAAAGAAGTAAACTATGCCAATGCATTTAACTGATAAGATGTCAAGATCGAGTCCTTTTTCATTAAATGTAGCTTTAAAAATCTATAAATTTTAATTTATTGTGGTAAATATGTTAGTTATTACACACTTTCTAATCAATTTGATAACAATAAAACATATTTAATCAACATTTTTAAATAAAAACACAACACAAACAGAGTTGACATTGATGGTAACAGAGATGACGTGCATAACAGAGTTGACCACCCAAAGTCAAAAGACCAAAAAAACGTGCGTGCACACAGTTATTAAGTTAAGTGAAATATCAATAACACGGTTTGTCGGTGACATTATGAAAACTAACAGACTCACTGAGTAAAGTAGTACCCACCGTACAGCCTGAAACAGTCTATAAAACAGTCCTGCAGTTTCACCTCCTTGCACTGATTGATGTCTAATTTATGTTTTTTTCAGGGGCTGTGGTTGTAAATAAATGATAAGAGATGTGTTATAACATTCATTCTACCCTCACTGATTAAAATGAGAGAGAAAAAGAACACACCTCACCTCTCAAAACATGTCTCCTTTTCTCCTATACGTCTCCTTTTGCAATAATTAATAGAGTAATATGATTTGTCAGGGTGTAAAATAGAAAGCCTATAAAAATGTACCTTGACTATTTGAAAACGTTCTTCCTGTACAAATCACATTGTTCTACTGCAGAATTCACATTTATGTGCATTATTTAAATTTCTGACTGTGCAAAATTCTTTATTCGTCCAAGGTTACTTTTTTATTGTGCGTTATATCTGCCGTACGTATTTTTACAACGACATGTCCCTCTTCTCCTTTTTGAATGCAAGTTGTTGCTGATGGATGTCGGCATGTCTGTGAACTTTAAGGTCAAGCATTTCTAATTTCACGGTGCAATTGTGTAACGACAAAATAAGGCTTTCTATTTCATTTCATGTAGATAGATGGACAGATAGTTGGATGTATAGTTTATTGAGTTATCATTGTATCTCTAAAAAGCGATGAAACGATGAGAACATTCTTTATAATCAATGAAGTCCAATGTAACAATTGTAAGTTCCTGTCAGCTGTTACTTAAAAAAACTCTCTTTTGAGTGTCATTAGTAGCCTAAAACCTTCTATATATTCTCTGGTAGTCTACTGTATGTCAGAATGTATTGTTCACAGTATTGAACAGTCTACCAGGTAGAATAGATGAACGTCAGATATGTAAAAGGAAAAATCAAAATAAACTGTAAGTATACTGCAAGCTGCATCACATCTGGTCAAGCTGACAGGCGTCAAGCTGACCGGCGTCTAGAGACACGATAAGCAAAAAGATCGGGTTATTTTTTGTCCAATTTGGAGCCACATTTAGGCTATGTCTCCCTTTCCCTCTTTTTCTCCAGGTCCATATTTTATGTCCATCCCTTGTTGTTATATTGTATGAAGTGTATTCCTCATAAAAGATGGATATAATCTTTGCACTGGTTTAGTTATTGACATATATATGTTTCTATTTGACTGATATCCCTTTGTTGAAACATATAACTTGTATGTTTCAGTATAATGAGCGGCTTTATGGATTATTTCTCCTAAGCCGTTGTGAGTAAATCAAGTGAGCTTAGATTCATCCGACCGATAATTATCATCAGTCACCGTACCGACTTTCCCCCTCAGGTATTGAACCCTGTAGCTCGCCTCATTGTTACAACTCATGACTTTATTATTTATTTTACATGCTTTATTAATCCCTGAGGGGATGTTCTGGTTTTCCTCTCTGTTAATGAGAGACATGCTTCTCACACACTGAAATAAACACATGCACAAACAGAACCTGTGGACGTGCATGTTGTCAGTGCATGACATGCAGCTACAGCGGCTTCCAGCTGACGACCCTGCAGCTGACCTAAAGGCTCTGTATGGAGGTGCGACAGGCTGAGAAGGCTTAAGCCGGAATAACATCTAACCTGTACGACAATTGGGAGCGTGATTGAGTTGTTGGGGGTTCAGTGCCTTGCTCAAGGGCACCTCGGCAGTACTCGGGAAGTGACCTGGCACCTCTCAAGCAACCAGAACGACTTCAATATTTCAGTCTGCACCGAGCCTTTAACCAGCGACCCTCAGTTACCTGGTCCAAATCCCATACTGTAGGTCTGCACAGTTGATCTGACATTGGTGTTTTTAATTTTTGTGAAAAGGATGATTGATTGATTTCTTTATTTGTTAATCATAAGAAAATTAGAAATCATTTGCCAGGTGTTGTTTAAAGTGGCACAGTTTGTCTGGGTGTGTCACCGACTTTCTGAGTGACCAACCATCACAGAATCAAAAGTGACCTCATCACAAGCCTTTACTTATCTGATTGGCTCGTGCAAAAATAAATTAATTAATTGGACTAAAAAATTTGACATGAAAATTTTACGATTTGGCTTTAAACTAGCGTGATCAATTTTAGCCTTAAAAACCAAAGTAGGCTAACGTAGTGAAGCGACCGACTGACACACAGACGTTTCCATGTATTCTGTTATTCCTGACGTCAAAAAAAACACATCTCAGCAATGCAACCTAAAAATGTCAGGGTGCTACTACATGTCTACATGTCTCTGAGTATTATAGCACCATCAATAGCACAGCTAACTCACACAGTCACTGTGAACTCTATTAAGGAATATAGATCATTATAACTATACACTAACAGACTGTTGTACGCTGCTGGTGTTTTTTTTCCTCTACTCACCTCTCCACCTCAGGAGACTTATTATTAGTTATTCTGACAGCATCATTTGGGCGGTAAACAGAGCCTTTGTGGTTTCCGATCGATTTCCTACAGCACCACTGGAACATTAACGGCAGGAAGGGCTGAGCCTCATCACAGATGATCAAAGTCAGAGGCTGGATTTCTCCCCGGGGACACGCTAGCAGTAAGCAAACAATATAAACAATGGTGCAGGCCACTCAGTGAGCATGAATCTCATTGAATATTTACCACCCTTCATTTAATATGGCTCAGGATGGATGGTGTTCCAAAACAGAGGTGAGTGGACGACGCAAACTGTGAGCGCTTAATAAAAAGTGACACATGACCTGCAGCCTGACAACTCAAAGATGAAGAAATGTGACGCCCCTGCAGCAAGCCAATGTTCACATTACAGAAGCTTGAATGGCTTTAATGGGTCGTTTTTTTACATTCACTTCTGCTAAATTATCATTTTCTGAGCAAACACCTGTTTCTGTAGCGACTACAACTACTGACATTAATGATGCAAAGACTGAAATATGTTGCAAAAGAAGGAAACGTGCTGCAACTGGTCGAAACAACGGCATTAACATCAGGTGCGATGCAAATACACGTCAAAAAAACTGCATGGACACTTACATACAGCCGGCTCGCTTTAAACCTCCTCCTAGCTGTTAATTCAATATTCCTCTCTGTTGTCAAATATCCCACTTTCCTATTCAAACAAAAAATCCCTTCCTCATCTTCCTTCAATCACAAACTGCTCCACTGAGCCTGGATTTGCAGCATTTGTCTTTATGCAGTCGTTATCTCAATGTGAGTCATTTTGATTTGGCATCGTTTATGTGTTCACTGTATACTCTTAAATTAATACACAGTGAAATTCACAAATTACGAAAACAGTCATTTGCTAAGAGCAATTCACTTTTTAAACTAGGACGACTTGGACAATTGCATGTCCTTTAAAATGAATATCCTGAATTTTAATGCACGTTTTTCTCATGAAGGCCGTGGAGGTGGTTTGCATTTTGCCGCCACCTTGTTCAAAAAAAGAAAAGAAAAGCTTTCCTTTTGATGGTAAGAGAAATGTTGGTGAATGTTGGCCTCATGTCTATGATGTAAAAAAAAAAATACTCGCTGTTATTAACTTGTCTGAACTAAAGGACAAACAATAAAGCTTTAGAAAAACCATTGAATACAGAATATATCTGATTACCCTATGTGGATGCTGCATACATCAAAGAGCCTTTGAAAGACTAATTTGATCCACAAGAATCTGAAAGCTTTGTATTAGCTAAGGCTGAATAGGAGAATGTAATTACACACACACGCACGCACGCACGCACGCGCGCGCGCACGCACGCACGCACGCACGCACGCACGCACGCACGCACACACACACACACACACACACTGAGACACTGAGACACTGAGTTACTTCAAATCAGTGTTAAAAAGATATATGTCCGCCACTGCAGGACTGGAGGATCAATAACAGCAACCACTAATGATCTATTAGCACGTATGTGTGTGTGTGTGTGTGTGTGAGTGAGTTTTACGTTTAGACCTGAAAAACTGTGAGCCGTTCTTTTCTAAGAGGGAAACGGGGTCTTTTAAGTGTTCTGCAGTCACATGGGAGTTGACAGAAAATGGGGAAACATGCTCTGCATCAGCAGTAAAACAGCTCAAACCTGCAGTTGTTGAGTGTCCATTCGAACAATTTCGCTGCAAAGCACTTTACAGATAATTGCAAACCTCAAAGCATGCGTTTTCTCAGAGATGGTTCAGAGAGTTCGTGTTCAGAGTAACTGAATCATTAGATGACATAATGATGAAACATTAAGTCTTATTCCCTTTATAGATGCTTTATTGTTATCTGACATACTAAGCGGAAGTTTAGTGAAGCTGAAGTCTCTCATTTGTGATCTAATCTGTTGTCATATTCAAAAATAAATTCTAGCTCAGATGTCAACATCTCTGTATTATTCATGTCTGTCATCATGCTGTGGGCATGTCATTTATTTGTGTGTGTGTGTGTTTGCATACATTAAAGTTCACATATTAGGTCCTCCTTTTCAACCAGTTTAAATACCGGTAAGTCTCAGAGCTCCCCAAAACACATCTGTGAAGTTTCTTGTTCTAAATCCACTCTGATCCTGTGTTTGATCATGCCTATAAACCCCTCTATTTCAGCCCTGTTCAGAACAGGCTGTTTCTGCGTCTGTACCTTTAAATATATAAATGAGCTGGATTCGACTGCATGCTTCATTGCAAGGGCTTGGGTGCCTCGGGCTTCTTTCTCCATCTCCTTTTGTTTACTCCAAGAATGCAGAACAAACACCTAGCTGTGGGAGTGTCACCCACTTGGGGGTGGGGCTACTGGCCTTTGTGATGTCACAAAGGGAAAATCTCCAAAACGGCCTGTTTGAGCACACATTTTCTGAAAAGTGGAGCAGGCAAAAAAAGGAAACCCCCCAATTTTCTCATAATTGGGGGGTTTGTAGACAGATAGGGGCGTATATTAGTGTTATAAAAACATGGTAAAGGGTATTTTGCATAATATGTGCCCTTTAAATATTGAAAATAAACCCAATACACTCTGGGATGATTACACAAGAGGAAACCTTCACAAATGACTCACTAAAACAACATCCTATTCGCAAAGCCCAAGAGTATAGTCAAATGCACTTTTGATTGCACATCCAAACAAACAGCAGCACGAAGCTCCTGAGCTGTTTGTAACATAAGATAATATGCTTGATGCATTTGTCAAAAAGTTTGACCTTCTCTGTGCAAATCAGCCTCATTGTGAAAAAGGTCCAAGTAGCCAAACACATTCAGAATAAAAATGATGAGTGTATTGAGAGAATTGGTAGTAACTGAAGAGCAGTGTTTATTTACTGTGTAAGGGATGTCACCCCTAATCCACACATACTCCGGGTCCAGTGGGGGAGGGCACGCGCCATCCGACGGAGCAAAACCTTGGCGCTGACGGACCGCAGCGTACCCGGGAGTATGTGGATATTGGGGGTCCTGCTACACTCTTCAGTGCTGCAAATCAACATTAGGCTCACCTGAAAAGTTTTTTTTATTTGTAGCCACATTTTAGCTAAATGCACAACAACAAAAAATGGTGCAGTCCCCGACCATCTCTCTGATTTACTGCATTTCTTTCGCTGCTTATCTTTTATATAATTTATTCTATCTATATCATTCCTTTTCTATTTAATAACAAATGTGTCAGATTATGAATATTACATCATAAAACAAAAGCGAATGAGACAAAGTCAAAGGAATCAAAAAGATGTAATTTGGAATGCCCCAAAACACATCAGTCAAGTGTTTAACTGGTTCATGAAACGTAACACTAAAACCCACAACGTTGTAGCCCAGGATGTTACATCTGCCTTGGAGCTACTCCATAAGCAGTGAGTAGGAGACTGCCTGTGCTAAATGAAGTGTTTGACCTTTAACTCCTAAACAGACATTACACTGTGACTGTGCTGCCAGCTTTCAAAAAACCCCATAAATGATATGTTCATAAAACTCTGCCTCTGCACCACTCCAGCACAGTCCCCCTTCAATCTGCTGAATCATTCATCAGGTACGGCCCGGGCCTGTGCAGCCTGCGAGCCAATGCAGCATCACAATGACAGATAGAGGACTGTTAGCAGAGGGGAAGACACGGCCTCGACTCTGTGTGAGCTGCAAACTAAACGCTTTCTGGGATTCCTCTGACGGGGATGTTTCAAGGTTGGGAGGAGGCCAGGTAGGACTTGGCACCGTCTATGTTTAGCAGAAGGGCACATTCATGGTGTGCTTTATCCTTCATTCATTACAAAATGTGAGAAATCAGGGCAAGTTATCACCACAGTTTAATCCAAGAGCGCACATTTATCCAAAGCGAGTAACAATAAGACAAGTCCCTTTTTTTAAATGTTGAGATTTTCACTTTACTATGTTTTTCCCTGATAAATGAATAAAGCAAAAGTGCATGACATAATCTGTTATTTCTGTTAGGCTACTATACATTGTTTTAAACGAGGTGTTCACACATCCAACGTTCTCATGGAGTAGGTGCGTAGGACATCAAACTAGCACACTGAAACACTATGAACACTTCTGTCGCTTCGGCATCACAGATAGAAAGAAAAAAATCACTGCGTTTCTGTTCCTTAAAAAAGGTTCAGAGGGACAGAAACGTGGTGATTTTTTCTAACACATTGGTGATGCCGAACAAAAGTGCAGTGCAAGCTACAATACATGAAAGCATAAACTGGTCAGACACCCAGCCCTTACCAAAAAATAAATAAAAAACCTTTAGACAAAACATATTTCTGCTAACGCAATACAGATAAGAATTGCTTTAGTTAATCACAGAAAGTACATGTGTAGAGTATGTTTGGAAAACGTGGTTACTAGAGGTGCACTGATTGACCGGATGAAAATCTTGGAAACCTTCAGTAATCATCGTCTTATACACGATATATGTCCTCTGCATGGATGCTAATTTCTCTGTAATCCAGGTGCAGCCAGCAGTAAGAAGTGTTGAGCCTTTGCTTTTACATCTGCAACGTTAACGCGGCCGTTTCCTGTTCCATAACATCCAGCAGTTCATCTGTTGAGTCTCACTTCAATAGTAGATTCTATTATCGGATACAGCAGCTTCACTCGGGCTCGCTTCAGCGGAACGAGCCCGGAAAATAAACCAATTTTCTTGTGGGTTAACTGCAATAAATGTGGATTAAGTTTGCTGAAACCACATCATGATGCAGATCAGTAAAGATCTGCAAGCTTTCTCAGGCCTGTCCTCAAGAGGAGAAGAAAATAACTTTGTTTTATTTTGTTCAATGGATGTCTGACCGATCTTTTCTGACTCGTTTCAGGAGGTCGGGAAATCTAAACTATCTGCGATGTTCAGCACTTTGGATATGTTGTGTTTAAAGTGTTATATAAATAAAGTGGAGTTGAGTAAACTCTGATCAGATTTATGGCTGAAGTTGAAATGTCATAAATCATCGTTAGATTTCCGCTGATGGGAGCTGGTATATGTCATCAGTGCAGACATTGTTCTGCCTCGTTTTGGCTGTCCATACGGGCTGTTTTTACTGTATACAGGAAAGACTAGTGGTGAAACGGATCACGCATGATACAGGATCAGTTCGGTTCACCCCCCACGGTTCAGTATATGATGTAGCCTACAATAAATCCAACATCTAAAACCCTGTGCATAGTCTCAGTAAAAAGAAGGCAGAGTTTAACAAGTGCCAAACATGAAGACATGACAGTCCTTTAAAATAGATTCTTGTGTTTTCTCGTTTTCCTCACAGAAAATAAGTTACATTATATTTATCTATTTCCCGTAATATTCTGAGGTTACATTGGGACACTTAGATAATCAAACCTCAGCTTGTGAGCGAGTGAGTTAAAGTCTGACCTGCCGTTAGGAGACTCACTTTGCAGGACACATTACAGATGTGCATTTTGATAATTAACAGATATTAAAGAAGATACAATCTCTTTGCAGACACAGATACTGTTCATCGAGGCGGTGAGAAAGAGAGAGGCAGCTACTGGAGGCTTAATTAACCATGAGAATGACAGATGGTCCTGAAACCTGGTGCAGTTTTCAAGATTTGTTTTAATATACAATTAGCCTGATTAGCAGTCAGTGATTTATTATACACATACAACTGAATTTCCATTACATTTTCTGTCAATAATAGTTCTTTAAATAATGAAATATGAAATGGCCAAAATTGGAATGGGCACAGCAGACATTTTGAATCAGCCACTGTTACGTATATATACGTAGGAGTATGAGGGCCACATTAAGGGAGAAATATCAGAAATTTCGAGACTAGATTAAAAAATGTAAGAGATTTTAGTCGTAAATTTACGAGAATAAAGTCGTATTTTAGTATTTTAGTCTATATCAGAAGTGTATAGTTTTTTTGTACAGTTTATTTTTTCTTTGTTGTTACTACAATTTATTATTTTTTTCTCTCTTATGTTTATATTGGTATTCTATTTTTTTACACTTTTACCTTGTTTGTAGAGCTGACTCAATGATGCACAAAAAATCCAATGTACCTGTACTGTCCTATCTGTTCAAATGGCAATAAACATCTAAACTAATCTTTAAGGTGGCCTTAATACGTATTTTGGGTCACTGACAGAAAACAAACTAAATGTCTTAAAGAACCCATATCATTCCCTTTTTGGGGTTCGTATATTTAATCTATGTACCTACTAAAGTATGTTCACAATAGATAAAGTTTGAAAAAAAGTGTCTGTTTTCATGTTCTGCCGCTCCATGCACCGGCTCGCTTCTCACTCTCTCTCTAAGGCTCTTAAGTGCCCACGTTCAGAGTCCCCACGTGTACCAAGTCTGATCTGATTGATCGGCCTGTCGGCTCTGCCGTAATTTGTCAGTCGCCCCTTTTACCATATTGGGAATGCAGCCACTGGCTCCGTCTGAGGGGAGCATAAACATTAGCACCTTAGCACTACTGTGCTACCGCAGACTACGGCATACCGTGGGCGTGCTACAGAAGTTAACGGGCGTGCAACATGAGCTGCTGGGCTTGCCACAACGAGCCAATGGGCTTAGATCAGTGATCTCACACTGACAATGACGTCACACTGACACAACCGAGTGTTACATGCAGCTAATGCTACAGCTAACAGGAGGACGTAGGAGAAGCAGCGTTTACGCTGACTTTGAATTTTTGCAAATAGATGTGCCTAAACATGCACAGGACACTTGGAAAACACACTAAAGAGCATATAAAACCAGAAAAAGCAGAATATGACCTCTTTAAGTCATGCTTAGCAGCACCTTCAGGTTATTCTTAGTGCTCTGAAATGCGAATGCAAACCAATGCAAGCATGCTGTCAAGAAAATGCTGAGCTTAAACTTGGACAATATAAAATGTTATCTATTAGAAAGCAGACTTTGGCTAAATCACTTAGATAAACCTGCCCACCACAACATACTGCCTCATGACTGTTTGAATGTCTTAGCCCAAACAGTGTTAGCTTTGTCTTTACAGCAAGTGAAGCCAAAGTCTGAAGGACAACATTTATTTGTAACTAGATAAATTGCCCGTCTGTGTGTGTTTTTTTTGCTGGGATTCTTGGCTCCCTCTAACCAGCCACACTTTTTAAATGCACATATTTTGTAGGTTTTTCTGAATCATGCCAGAACAACAGCTCATTGCTGATTAACAGCTTTTTTTTACTCTTTAGGGCCTGCATCCAGCATGCGGTTCCAGCAGACAGATTTTTGCAGCTGCTGCCCCCCCCTCCTCCACTTTCATTTACATTGCTGAGAGATTCAAGTCTGTCAGTGATCAGTCCCTCTATTCCTGCTCTGGGCTTAAGTGTTTGTTTTAATTACATCTGCCACAGAGGAAATCGTCTCTTTTGTGATTAAGCTCTCGCTAGACTCCCTCTATTCCCCGTCTCTTTCTCTAGGATGCAGTGTAGATTTATAAAAAAAAAAATATATATATATATATTAATGAAAATAACTCAGCATGTCGGTCTATAGCCGTTGTTGTTGCCTTTCTGGGGCATCCAAGTGCTCATATCACAGCTCTGTTTCCTTGTGTCTGGCCTTTCTTATGTTGAGAGGATCAGCTGGAAGCTCTGGTGTGTTCTCATGTGCAACATATTGCTCTTACTCGCTCTGAAAGGAATTAGGTCAGCACATGAAACATTCATAAAAGATGCAATATGTGTAAATGGCTGACAGCTTAAGTCAAGTCGTTCCCCCCAACATGCCTAGCACCAGTCACCGGGTAGATCTTTGCCTCTGCTACACACATAGTGAAACAGCCTTTATTTTTATTAAAATAAACCATGATGGCATGTGAGCGTCTAAACCTCAGACACGTATCGTTACTGCAACAATTTTAATGCATATAAAACCCAAAGGATGCAAAACACATGCAGAAGAGCATCCATGAAAAGTACCTGTCAACAACACGCAGTAAACAAAGCCTACAAGACGTTTATCTCTTAGGCCGTGGCTCCACAATTTAAGAAAACGGCACAAAAATCCGAGCAGTTTAAATTTCTGTATGCGTGACATCCTTGTTGTCAAGAGATCCCTTGTTTAGTTGGGGGAGGGGAGACAGCAGGGTGAGTGTGTGCCTGTTTGTATGTGGAGGGGAGGAGGAGGAGGGGGGGGGGGGGGGTAGTACAGTAAACCATTTCTGTTTGTGCTGCTGTTGAATCAAGTCTGCACGTTGAGACAAGGACTAACCGTCTATGTGCGATAGTTTCTGCTTCTGTGTGCTCTGAAAGGGAAGCCCGACCTTTAAACAGAAGTAGTATTTATGAAATGTTATTATTAGTATCCCTTAATGTCAGACTTTCACTCTTATTTCATGCAGATGGTCCAATCGAACCAGAGCTAAAGACAAATGTAAATGCTTAAAAGATTGATGACAATTACTCATTTTTTTTGGAAGCTTCTACAGCAGTCAGTGGCTCGTTGGTAGAGTGGGTCGTCTCTAAACCGGAAGGTCAAGGGTTTGATCCCCAGCTCCTGTAGTCACATGTGAAAGTGTCCTCGGGCAACCCCGTCTTGCTCCCGTTGCTATGCCAGCGGCACGTAAATGTGTGTGAATTATGCATACGATTGGTCAGTTAATGTGGCAGCTTCATCATTGCCATCAGTGTGTGAATGAATGTGACATGTGGTGTCTGAAGAGTTTTGTAGTCAGAAGAGTAGAAAAGTGCTGTCCAAGTCAATTTAACAGTCAATATGCAGCTTGACTTCTAGTGAAAAATTATTTTGGGTAATCTGTACCGTGCCCAAGCAAAATATGACCCCCCAAAGTCCAGTTCGAAGTTGGAAGCCAGCAGGGTACACTTCCTTGGCCCCCGAGGTGTGCTTCAGCATGATACGGTTACATAACACATAATCGATCCCGGCCATGCATAATCGAGAAACCCAGGAGTGGTGGAGGGCCGGATCTGACCGAAACAGCTCCAAAAAAAGTCACAAAGTTAGTAAAGATTCATTCATGATCCCCTTTTTAAGACCAGAAAAAAAAAAATCACTGTGCTCCTATCATACAGTCTTCGGAAGCTATTTGACAGCTACAGGACATTTTAGTGATTTTTTTCTTTTATGTTATGAGTTGACGTTGTGAAGAAACCTTAAATGTCAAAATAATAACCGACCATTGTGTTTTTTTTTTATCATATCCCTTGCCTAACATACACTTTAGCGATGATCCGACCTTGAAGCGCTCAATAAAGTGTAAATGTACCAAACGGATTATGCAAATTCTAAATATTCTATTTCCTCACTTGGAGAAAAAAAAGTCCTGGAGCGTCGTCGTTCCGGTGTGCACCGGCAGCACTACACTTTATGGTGATGATGTATGTACAAGAGATTATTACCATGCTCAGACCTGGTTGTGCCTGGAGCAGTGTGAGTGCAGGCCAGCATGGGGGCTGGGGAGGGCGGGGACAATTGGCTTCGGCAGCACTTCTCCCTATGGAACTTTTTTATTCATACAACTACAAGCAGTTACCATCTCCTCAGCTTAACTTTATAAGAAGTCAAAAAGAAGATGTATGCCCAAAGTCACAATTTAAAGTTCAAAAATGAAAATGCAAAGAAAGCAACCTGTTCTGACACAGACCAAATACTTTATTTTAGCATAAGTCCCGCCACTGATGAAGCAAATAGCTAATCACAGTTAAGGATATTGGGGTGGTGTCAGGGATGGCCGATTGGATTTCAAAGGGGGCCCATGCCACCTCTGGCCACCCCTCTAAACAGCCCTATATGTACAGTACTGTGCAAGTCTTCTAAATGGTGACGTTTTCTCCTCATTACATTGGTTGATGTCATGCTTTTGTCCTGCTTCTGTGCTGCTCCCTGAGGGTCCTGCAGTCGGGGACGTCACTGCCTGGTGCATAATGGCACGAGAGATGAGTTGGCATAAGAAACAGTAGGTGCTTTTTAAAAGGAGCCACTGTGTCTTGGCTGAGAAAAGAATCAATGCTGCAGCAGCGATTCAAGGGTAAAACTCAACGATGGGACAACCTATTAGCATTTTCAGCAGAGTCACATTTTTCATTTATAGCCAGAGAGATTAGAGTCACGTCACTTCTGCAGCGCTCCACAGTAATCATCAACATGCTGTCTGTGCTAAATCCTTTATCACTGCTTTCAGTTGTTCCAAAAAGACATGAGAACTAAAAAAAAAAACTCTGAGAAGTTGCATCAGCTCTAAAAATAGCCACAGAGAGAAATGGAGTAAGCAAAGTTTGCTTTTCTGAGTGTGTGTTTTTTTTATCATTTCTAACCTCGTTTGATTGGGCTTCAAAGGTTTCAAAGCCTCTCCTAATGCTGACTGCAAAGTTTATGCACGTCTCGGAGATTTGGAATAAAGTGAATATTCATTCAAAGCTAATCTCACTAAAGTCTGATGCCAACTCGTCTCAAGCCGTGCAGCATAGTTCTGAATAACGTTGAGTAAATGGCTGTGCATGAAGACTATACAGCACAACCTTGAGCAAATGATTGGTCCCAATACTTTGTTAGAGGTCGGCTTGCTGCAGTGGTGGTCTCCTTATGACAGTGACAGCTTAACTTATACACATACAACATCTTACCAATGCTAGTAAGAGCCCTTTTTTCTGCAGTTTCACTTACTTATTCACTTTCAGGTGCTCTTGACCCGGCTCAGCAGCATTTAAAGACCTCTTCTGCTGAACGAGCACTAAAGATGCTGTTGTACAATCCTCAGTTTTCAAATAAATCTGACAACAGAAACCGCTTTCGTGCTGCGATTGTCATTTCTTGAATTTTGTCAAATATAAACACTTGTACTCACGCTATCTTCAAAATATGCGAGCCCTATTTCAACGAGTAAAAGTCATTTCATCCCTTTTTACTCAGGATCTCTTCATATTAACTTCAGTGATGAATACCATTACCATAAATACCAAACTCGTCTTTCTCAGAACCTTAGTGTACATTTAATGTTAGCATTAACTTGGAACGGTTAACTCTCTAACGTTTCTGTACTAGACCTTCATCAGGCAAAACAGGATATTACATTCCGAGACAAGAATACACTTTCAGTGAAGTCCAAGTGTAGGTCTTCATTCATCTTCTTGGATCATTTATGACCCAACACAAGTTTGACCCTGTTCAGTTAGTTCAGTCAGGGTCTGGTCCCATTCTGTTACCACAAGTCCCTGATCTGGTTTTATGTATAACAAGACGGTGGAAACAAGAAGATCCCGAGAGACAACCATAATCATGTGTGTATAATTTTGTAATGATGAGGCAGATTTAGGATCAGATTCCAAGAGCAGACAGAATGTGGAAAATGCTGACTAGAAGCTCCAGTGAGGTGAAAATGAAGCAATAGAAAAAATGTTTTTAATAATTAGGTGAAACTTTCTTCTCTCTTGGTGTCCTTCATTCAATTGTCAGACAACAAAACAGTGTGAGCTTTGTGTATTCACAGCCGACTGTTTAGCTGCGTGCTGGGCACTTCCCAGCAGGTAAAAACACAACAATAATGTGTGAATGGAAGAGCAGCATTTCAGATTAATACAAGAGTGCCAGCTCAGTGAGATGATGGGAGCAAGGGAAGATAATCCTGCAGACAACACCACGGCACCTAAATCATTTCTGTATGTGATGCTGTTTTCAAGCTATCGCCTGAACTGAGGTCACAACACTTCATGCCAGACGATCTGATATACTAATGTATGAGCCCCGAAGAAAGTCAGCTCGTGTCCCCATGAATCCATTTTTGTTTGTTGCACTGAAACAGCAGGTCAATATGTGCTGCCACGGTGGATCTAGTAGGATACATTCTGACACTTGAAGGAACTGCAAGGACTAATTTCAGGTAATTCATCACTTCATGATAGTAAACGACGTGGGGCAAGGAGAGAGGCTAACCTGAAACGCAACTTGCAAAACATTCAGTTTTACAATCAGATTAAGTAAAGTGTGATATCTATTCTTATTCCAATATAAAAAAAAACAGCATACAACAGATCATCTTTCAGCTGGCCTGCAGACAGCATTGTTTCAAAGTGGTTCAGCCTATAACACATACGTTATCACAAGTGATGTTTGGGGTTTGATTAGTAAATTAGAAGTTGTCACCCTCACTCACAGGCTCAGCAATTGGGTGGGTGTCTATGGAAGCGTGTTAGCTTGTTCCTCGTCACATTTGTCAGGCAGAACACTTTCAGTTACTGCTGGTTAATTTTTGGAATCCGTACAAAACCCTGTCCTGTGGTGTCCCTCAGGGTTCTGTTCTGGTTGGTTAAACCAATTATTCGTGTTTAATCAATGTAGACCTGCAAAGCTGGTTAAAAGGAGCTACAGCCATCTGCCATTAGCAGGATCTGTTGCTCTGTTGTACCCACTCTAATGCCTGGATGTAAACCAGCACAGTGGACGGGTGACACCTTGTCACACTTGATCACATGCCAACCTAACCATATTCATCACAGACATGGATGTTAATCTGCAAGGAGGACTGAAGGCTGGTAGCTACACTCCACAAACCAATTTGGCATATTTTACCCACAGAGTAACGTACATTGCAAAGTGTCCCACGTTTAAGCAGCTTAAAATAGCCGTCAATTTTGTTTTTAAAGAACGTGCTGAACTTTTTCAAATAGCAGTCAAATTGGCAACGGGCAGTTTTTGGACAGTTTAGCTGTGTTGAATAAATTTGAGATATGCAATTTTGACTGTTTCCAATTGTTTTCTTCCCAGAAGTCGACTAGTCTCAAATAAACTTAGCATATATTTGAATTGTATAGGATCATCCCTAGTTATCACTGAAGCAGGGAGCGGCTAACAGAGTGAAGATGAGCTGCTCTACCCGACTCTGCCCTTCATTTCTATCGTGATTCCTGTCAATTTTGATAGTCCATTTGATTTTCATTATGTGTAGTCTACTGTTTGAACCCATGGATTACGATACACGCAGTGCTTCTACCAAAAGCAGAGTCCCTCCGCAGGACTCTTGAATTCAAAAGTGCCATTTTGAGTTAAATTTGACACACATCAAAGATATCCATTTAAGAGTAACCTATATTATAAATTAAAACTGGGGCTCTGGTAGCAATCGGTTAGTGTGAGCGCCCCGTGGACAGAGGATGGAGTCCTCCGGGCGGGCAGCCCAGGTTCGAATCTGACCTGTGTCTCCTTTCCCACGTGTCATTCCCCACTCTCTCTCTCTCTCTCTCTCTCTCTCTCTCTCTCTCTCTAAAAAAAGCATAAAAAGGCCAAAAATAAATCTAAAAAAAGAAAGAAAGAAAGGATTATAAATTCAGGATAACCTCAGGCCAAACCCAACAATAGAGTATATTGTGTCGGGTCATACTTTTTAATCAATTATTGCGTTATGAATTTAATATGGATGCTTTCCCAATCACACCAGTCTTCACTGCCAGCAGACTGTTTGAAGTTGGAAGAATCAAGTTCTGTTTTGCAGGCACGCTACGTGTCACATTGCATCTGTGCCTGTTGAAAGCCATGAATATCCTGTTTTCCGGCGACTGCATATGCCACAATCTGAGTGGAGAGCGCGTTTCACCTTTGGGCTACGATGTTTTGGCTGCACTTACTGTTCTGCATCCTCTGCAACAGAGTAAAGTGATGTAACCTGTAACGTGCTGAACAAAGCGGCTGCTTGTCACGACTCCAGATGGAAACAACCTACAGTCAAGAGCTTCATGGGGAGATTTTAATTCAGATTAGTGTTTTGTTCCCGTTGGCGCGAAAATGCCTTCGGGCGAGAAGTTCTTCTTGACCTGTATTGAGGAGAAATCAGAATTCATGAGGATCTGATTTGAAAGCATCTACTCAGCGTTAATAGGAAGGGATTTTTCTGTTTGTTTGTCTTCTCGATCATATGCTGTAGAGTGAATACTTTATCTTCTTCCTACATCTTTATACTGAAGCTATGACGTATCTTTATTAAGAACAGCCTATACTGGGCAGCTGATGCACTGTGACACCGCCCAGCTGGGTGCCGTGATAATATCATCATCACAGATCTGTAGCACCCTTTTTTTTATTCCCTTTAATGGGGGATGATTCTTCAAGTGCCGGGATCAAAGCTGCAGTGGTGGTGCCAGGGCTATGAAAGGAGGGGTTGGGGAGGGGGTTGGGGGGGGGGGGGTTTCACTGCTGCATTGCCTGAGCCCTGCCTGCTTGACGCTGCACCGGCTTTTGGAATCAAATCTGCCACAGCACTTCAGAGAAAAACCAGGTGTGTTTGAACCTGAAGCTTAAGATGGCAAAATGAAGGGCACATCCCAGGACAGTCGTCTTACAGTTGCATCACATAACACCAACGCTGTTACGTAACCATAACAACCGCACAACGTGACGAGCACAGGATTGGAAAGCGAAGGGCACGAGCACGACAGCGTTCTCTGTTGGAAAGAGAACGTGAAGATCCTTTTCTGCAGTTGCTGCCGCGGCCCTCGCCTCTAAAGATAGCTGGCCCCCGTGAACCGGTCTGATGTTCAAACAGACTGTAATATCACACACAAGAGAAAAATGAAAGTGTAGTGGAGTATGCGTGCCGTAATGTGAAGCCAAGAATCCAGTCTCATATATTATGTTGCAACCCCCACACACACACTTCAGACTACTATTGAGTAACTGAACCCCTTATTTGATCAGATATAACAGCTGCATGAACCAAAATCACCTATTAAAGTCATCTGTTTCCCTGCTGTCAGTCTCTCATAAAACCAGTTGAGTCTTCAGTATGTGGGCGATGATGGCTGGCAAAGAGCCACAGTGTGGGCCTGCAAGTTGAAATCAGTGATTTTATAAGGTTTCAAACTGATCCATCCATTGCTCGATACTTTTCAAAACAGCCTGTCTTAAGTCAGCTCGGAAGCTGTCGAGCAACAGTTATGTCCTGGCCCCGGCGGATTCCCCAGAGGACATGTGAATCTATCTCACAGATAAAACATGATTCACTGTCTAAGTGGCATTTCACTGTGAATGGCTTTGCTGCTGTACATCACTGAGTGCAATGGGAGGGGAGGGAGGGGGGGAAGGGGGGGGGGGGGCGAGAAAGAAAAAAAAAAAAAACGACCAGTAAGTGAAGCAGATAAACCACCATGTCGACTCAGTTGGAGAGCCAAGTGCTGCCTTCTGCCATTTGGGTTACCATGGAAACAGCCAGAAACACAACCAGCACCCCCATCAGCCTCAACTCAAACATACTGCAGTCCATGTGGGATGCCAAGTTTTACATTCTACCTTCCCATCAGAGGTATCACGCCCATTACGGTTTTTTTTTTATATCTGGAAGTTATCCTAATTTTAGTGTAATTATTCTTATTATCATTCTGATGTGAAATCCGTGCTGCAGGGGAAGTCATTTATATCTTTAAGGAGTGATAAATAAATGGTTAGAGCATCCGTGCCCTTTTCAAACTTGTTAAAATGAAAAAAGGATTAAAACACACTTTATTGTGTTGTTGGTGTATGAATCATTGCTTGTGCTTTGCAGCGTAATTGGCTGGTGTAGGCCTGTACTAGGTTAAGTGGCTTGACTTCCTTCAATCAGGTTGTCTTGCTTCTTCTTGAAAGCCCTGACCTGTCCTAGTGGAGTCTTGCAAACAGATATTAAGGTAAGTGTTAAAAGCCTGTACTTGGCTATTATTACTCCCCCTCTCTTACTCTAGTAATGGCAATGTGTGAAGGTGTGCTGACAGGTTATATAGGCCACAGAGGTTATGCTACGATAGGCTACATCCAACAAGAAGGCGACGCAAAATATGTTAGGCCCACTACTGAATGAAGCTGTTGAGCTTTTATTGCCAATGGAGCAGATTCCCATGTCTCCAAAGCTTCCATTAAAGCCTTTTCTTTCCATGTCATTCACATGCAGCAATGTCTGTGATAGATGCAGTGAGCAAGGCAGGCAGTGGTTGGGGTGACAGGTGGTAATATAGACAACGGTTCCTTGTGGGCATATAGGCCTCAAACTAACCAAAATCAGCCAGTTAATGCATCCCATTACTGTCAAGAAATGAATGTAGGACAACCGCCAAAAGGATTCTACGAGGGCAAGACATCAGTTGGCCAACATCTCACGCTGCTGCTGCTGCTGCTGCTGCTGCTGCATGACACAGATGTAGGCTATACCTGATGTTGTTGTGAAGGACATTATGGGGAGCAATTTCATATGAGAGGCCTGCAGCACAGCTCAGTATTTTGGGAACATGTAGGGATAGTAGGAGGCTATATGACGCACGTCTACAGAACGACCTGCGTTTATTGCATCCAGATTCAGATGATGACCGCGGATGAGATGGGGCTGCAGGCGAACCCCGACATCGCGACGTGGTGTTCCCCTTTTGAAACCACCAGCCAAAAGCGAACAGCAGTTCCAAACAGGTAGAGATGTCCAGCTTGCGTTAAAGTCCCCCCCCCCCCTCTCCTCTCATCTTACCTGCTCTGTGCGCTTCACCCAAGCGGACCTCGGTGATGCTGCTCGGGTCACTCTGAGATCTCCCCCGCTGCAAAACGCAATCCTCATCCAGCCCGTCTGAAGATGCCATTGTGAGCGGAAAAAGCCCAATGCGAGGCTGAGAGAGAGGTAATCTCCGTCAGCCAGCCAAGGTCACCGGCATCAAGTGGTGGAGAAGATGTAATGTGGCTGGACCGCTGCAGCTGCAGCTCCTGGACCCCAATAAGCAGTGCTGGGGAAATCCATTACGCGCGCAGCATCATGCCACCTTCAAGTGCTGCTCGTAAACCCCATCAAGGGCTCGATTCGTCCTTACAGTTTGTATTAGGCTATTTAAAAACAGGAGACATACTAGGGTTACATCTTTTATCACTCTGCTGTGCGTCAGACAAATTGCAAACATGCAGGAGGAGAAGAAATCAGTCTCCGAACTGGATTTGATAGAAAAATAGGCTTAATCAAATATTAAAAGTCCTAGTAATTTTTATGTGCACACACAGCTGATTCAATCGGCTGACAGCATCTTAAATATGAAGCCTAACAGGCAACTAAAAGTCTAATGAATTTGCTGTTGAGCACATTTTTCTGAGTGCGTTGATCGCTCATAGCACAGGGCAACTCAAAAATCCAATTATTCCCGCATCCCTTAAAAGCAGCGCTGGATTCACGTCCGTTCGGGATTGGTAGAAAATGGGGACTTTCTTCATGACCTTTTCCCTCCGGACTAGGTCTTCTTCAGGATGTATTGTGTAAGGTATGCAGGCCCACAGTCTGAGATGACGTCACGTTTTCAGGACTGTAGAAGGGTGAAAAGCGACAGCAGAGAGAGCAACCAGGCTAATCATTTTATTACAGAGCCTACTGAAGGTCAAGGGCCACATATAACCTAAGAAATATATTCAGATACTCAAGGTCATTATTTCACTTCATCTCACACACATTGAAGATGTTCTCATTCAGCATATTAGAAAAAGAATGTCAGAAATCTCCGTTTCAGGTGGATTTTAATATGATATAATAACAGGCCTGCTCACTGAAATGGCTGGGCCCCTGAAAGGCCCTGTGAATGGGCCCTTCCAGACACGATTTAACTCAACGTATGCACATTCAGTCAGTAGGCTACTGTTAGCACTAGCCTCCTAGCTAACATTAGTTCCATATGCCTGGCTCCCAACAGCCTTTTGGAGCAGACCAAAACAAGTTTGTTCAAGTAAAATATTGTTGGGGTCAAAAGTCGGCGCCAGCTCCCTCCTTTTCTTCTTCTCTCTTTTCTGGCATCCTTCCTGCTTCTGGATTGGCTATACTGGCTGTGACATTCCTGGCCTTACAGTTAAGTTCAGTGGGCACATTTAGGTCGGTAACATTACCACAAAAACAGGCTCATGTCATTTGTAGAAGAGGTTTACATTTTGAAACAGGTGACGTTTTACTGAAGCAACAATAGATCAAATGTGTTGCTTTTAGGGGTAAATGTGAGTATTTAGGCGTAAACTAAAATGTGGTCACTGTTGCTTTAAACTAGGATGGACCATGGTTTTTTTTTGTGTGCTAAAGTCAGTCGTCCGTTAATCTAAGAGTCTGTGTGAGAAGGATGCAAAATGATGTAATCAGAGCTTTCTTTGTCAACTCTTAGACAGCGAGCAGTTTGGATTTTAAAAATCTTTAATGGTTAAATTTAAATAGATAGTACATTCACAAAAGATTGAATCAAGGATATAAAATTAATCTTTAAATAGATAGAACTGTTTAAAAAATCTGGGATATACATAGGCTACTTATAAAACGTGTGGGTGCAAATAAGACAAAGATTGAACACAGGAAAGACAGCAGTAGGTGATTTAACAGGAGATGAGTAGAGAGTTAACGCTGCTGCTTTGACACCCTGAAGACGAAACCAGCAGTTTCTCTCTGCTCTCTCCCGCTTCAGAGTCTGCTCCGTTTCCAAAGAGATCCCTGGACGACAGGCGCACACAGAGGGCATCGGCTACCTGCAAGATCTGAGAGGGACCTGCAGGTGGAGATGATGTAAAAAAAAAAAAAAAAAAAAGTTTAAGCAACAAGCAACACTTCAACATGAATACATGGACAACTAGAAGATGTGAATTAGACGTACCCTCTCGACTCCTGCTGCAGACATCCAGAGTGTCCGTCACGATCTTCCCCAGGGCTCTGCGGGACACGTTCTGGAAAGGAAGCAATAAACGGATGATTTTCATGCACATAACGACAGACACTGCAATCATAAGCACAAAAACAAACCAAATGTTTCTAAAAGGTAAAAAAGAAAAAAAGGAGAAGAAAAAAAGACCAACATCTGTCATCATCTATACAATGTAAAGAAGCATTAAGAAAGAATACAACATAATAGATATAAGTTCATACCCCTCAGTTGTTTGAAAAATAAACCTTCTATAAAGAAAAACTACGACTAATAATGCAGATTGTGCCTCCCTGCAAGACTAATCCATAACCTGTGGAATTGCACAAAGCATGTCTGGGAGAAGATTGAACACTAGATGGCACTGACGAGTTGTAAGTGTGTGTGTGTGTGTGTGTGTGTGTGTGTGTGTGTGTGTGTTTGTGTGAGGTGCATGGTGAGAGAGTTTGTTTTTGGTGAACCTTGTTGCGTAGCTGCAGCAGCATTGTGAGGGCATCTGTGAGTTTATCCTCTAGTAAAGACAGACGTGTCTTTTCTTTCTCTTCCTCCAGCCTGGTCTCCTCCTCCTCCTCTTCTGCAGACTTCTGGAAAAAACAAGAGGAGAAATTAATGAAAGCAAAAAGCTGTCAAATAAGTTTATTTCAATCTGATAAGACAATAGGAGAAAGTTTCTCAAGGTGTGTTTGAATGTGCTTAGAAATAAAATTCAATGTGTTTCTCTGGATTCAATTTTGATTCATCCGACTGAAATGAATCACAGGCGTATCCAAGTCCATCTTTTTCTCTTACCTTGTCTTTGTCAAAACATCTGCCCCCTTCTGGCTGCTCTTGGTGTTGTCCCTTCCAGTCGCAGCGCCCCCTGCTGTCCTTCAAAGTGCTTAGATGTCTATCATGAGGGTGAGTTTGGGAGGAACGCGGGTGGGCCATATTGTTCTTGTGACATCTAGAGGAATAACAAAAATGTCTCTCATCAGTTTTTGGGGTTAAAACATCTAAACAAGTTGGCGTCTGCAGGTGCACGATGTCGACTAACCCTTTGTCACAGTCGTGCTGTCGGCTGATGTTCTTCTTCGTCTCTTTCAGGATGCGCTCTCCGTCCTCCCTCGTTCCTCCGTCCTCCTCCTCTTCATCCGAGGCCGCCTTCCCCTCCACTGCTCTCTGCAGACACTCTGAATCTGCGAACAAGGGGACAAGGACAAGGGGTTACAATATGTTATGTGAAAAAATTGTGTTAAATTATTACACTCTTGCAGAGCCTTAGTAAAAAAATGATCTTATGTAGGAGGAGAAATGACAAGATTACAAATGACCACATTCCATTTAGGGGCGCTAGCTCCAGGGTTCTGGTATATTTAATGAGTGTCATCTTTACTTTCTGTTCAGTATACCCTGAAAAATATGCTAAATGGTTCTTTATTCTTTATTTATTAGAAGTTGATGTCAAAGTGAAGTTAAGACAGAACAAGTGTCTGATTCCTGATACTCAGAGCAAATCATTCTGTTCTTCCACTTCAGAAAGGACTCACCAGTCTTGCCACATGTGTCCTCTGCTCCGATTGCGTGAATTTGTTGATGGGCGGGGTAAGAGATGCAGGTGCAGCAGGACCTAAGGGTGGTAGAGGTACACAAATATAAACTTAAAATACATTGTCCAAGAAAAGATTAAAAAAAAAAAATCTGGACAGAAGTTCCTTTACTTGTGCATTTGTTTGAGTTTGTTTGAAGCTGGTATATCTTTCTTTTCTCCACCTGGAACTGTCTAATAAAAAAAGACTAATTCAATTTAAGTAACACATCCAAGCTGCATTCTTAGTGACGGCCGCAGCACAGATACACTCAGTGACACAGGAGATAACAGCAAGTTAAAGCCAAGATCAGCAAACAATACATGAACATGTCGTGTCCTATCATGAACTGCAAGGCGTTGGCGTTGGAACGTGACAATGTAAGACAGGAAAATGAATGTCAATGACCCCACTACCTGATGCATCATAGGGCATGTTGAGAGAAGTGGACTAGATTCTGACTTGTCAGTATTTCCATCAGCGTTGCGATCAGCTATCTTTCAAACAACACCAAACACAGAATTAAGCCAGTTAGTGTGTTGTCTGATCCAAACTCTTAAAATGACGTCAGAGTGAGACATATCAGGCGTGACTCTTCAAAGTCAAGGTGTCTTCAGTATGTTTATTGTGCTGTGTTATTGTCCTTTATCTGATCTGAAACCACAAATGACTTTTATAAACGCCATCATTTCTTTGATGAGTCATGTTGAAAGCCTTCAATTCAGCAGCTAACTTAAAGTAAACATTTGACTTTGTGCACAACCAGCAGGCGCAGACCAGTTTTAGTATTAAGTCGTGCTTTTGTCCAGCTAATGAATGTGATCCAAACATGCTCTTCCTTTTCATCTCTGACTCCACCAGCGTCACCTGCAGATATCTTTCCCTTTAGCTGCTAACTGCTCCACTACGTCATCAGAAAGTCTCTGACTTTGTGTGTGTGTGTGTGTGTGTGTGTGTGTGTGTCTTCTTTTGCTTTGTAGGCAAAGTACATAAATGTGGACATATGGACAGTGAGACTTCGCCCATAGTTATCAGGACTACCATTCTGAGGCCAAGAGTTGAAAGCTTGTGTATTGACAAAACACTGTGACTGAAAACAATCTCTACCGGGTAGCCAAGCTTGAAGCATCGCCTGCTTTATTTTTTATATGATTGTAAATGGAACCATGACTCACGAGGTAACATTATGCAGAGTCGAAGACTAGAAACTATCGATTGAGACCACCCAGTGAGCACCAGCCGGGATTTCAACTTTGATCTTTGCTTGAAAACAGATGTGAATAAGGTCTGAACGTCAACAGTTTTCAACCTGCTCTCACACAGTTATAACACCAACGTGTCAGAAACACAGTTTGATATATCATTTTGATAACGTGTTCATTTTGGCATCGAAGCAGTGACGAAAATGAATATTGTAGAGACATTCATACAAAATTATTCGGTGTGAAATCCCACCTACTGAACGTAAAGACATAATCTCAATAAAAAAGAAATTCACACAGAAATATAAATGTGGAGCTTTAAGGGCCGTGAGTTGTAAACAAGAAGGTTCAGCGACATCGTAAAATGAGGGCAAGTTTAAAACATCCTTCAATTATGAAATATGAAAAATGACAGTGTATTGATGTGTGATGATGAATCTTGTGATAGTGTCACATTTCTTGATAAAATCTTAACATAGACGTTTAATTAATGTCTTCAAAAAGCGTTCACTTCTGAAACATTTTTAAATGTCTTTTTAACTCATTTGGTAATATATATCAAAGAAGTGGGGTGATTTTTCTGAGCAGGTTCCATTCAATTGGAAGTCCTTTTGCTCCCTCCTGGCTATTAAAATACTGCAGATTTAAGTTGCTTCAACCTTGTTTTCACTTTAAAAAAAAAAGAGGCTTCTTACATTTCTTAAACACGGTTCATGGTTTTTAGAGCTTTTGACAAAATAAGGTTGATGAGCTTGACCAAAAAAAAGTTAAGTTGTTGTTAAGTTGTCGGCTGTAAAACAAAAAAAAATGTTCAAAGATGCTTTAACATTTTGTTTGGATCGGGGTTTTTTAATGAGTGACGCCTTTTACATTAAATTGCTTATTCAAATGTTTGTAAGACAGAGGTCAGAGCAGATTTATACAAGCCTCTGATGCATTGTAGGTACAATGAAAAGAACTTGTCTTTGTGGGGGGGGGGGAGAGTCTTTGTTTGTCGTTAATACAGCGGTGTTTGCTGGAATGTTACCCAGTCTACTTTTCCCAACACTCAGACAGAGTGTAAACTCATGAGTAACTTAATCTCTCGGCTTTAGTGCATTGAATTTCAAATGAGTGGAGCTCAGAGGCAAATGATGTGTAAACGGATGCACCAACAACGCCCATGCACTTTCCTCTGTTCTCTCCGGGACCACACACAGTGTTCGTACCTGTACTGGTGTAGCTCAGTCTCCAGCTGGCTGATCCTGGACTGGAGCTGCGGCACAGACTGAGCCTGCTCCTGGATCATTCGAACCCTCTCAAGCCCCAAGCTCAGAGCCTCCCTGGCCTCCTCCGCCCGCCTCCTGATGGACAACATCCAACATCGTTAAAACCATTCATGCACTTCCTGTATATTTCCTCCAATCAAAATCCCCCAAATGACTTTTTTCCAACCTGATGTGAGTGTTCTCTTTTCTCAGCGCTGACTCCACCCCCTGAAGTTTACGTACTTCCTGGTACGCCCACCGCAGCTCCTCTTCCAGACGCTCGTTAAATTTGATGGCCTCCTCCAGCTGCCCGTCGCGCGAGGAGCGGATGAGCCTCAGCTCCCTCAGAAGGGGGTCCCTGATGTCACGTCTCCTGCCCAATCTACTTGTCCCATCCACTCTAGAAACGCTGCCCTGTCCTCTAATTCTGTGCGTTGGTACCAGTTTGCCTTCTTTAAGGGTGATGGAGCTTGTAGGAGATGAAACCGAGGATTTGAGCCTGGATGGAGACGGAGGCGTGCGGCCCCTCTCCCGTCTCAGTGCTACCTCCAGGGCCAGGCAGCGTGCGTCGCTTCCCTGCAGCGCCGAGCGGAGGTCCTCCACCAGCTCCCTCAGAGCTGCGACCTCATCTGGAGAAGAAGAGGGGGAAACGAGAGAAGAGAGAAAAATGCTTAAACTTGGGGTGAAACAAAAATGAGAGTAAAACCGAATCACTTCTTATTAATGGGTACTTTTACTCTGGTTTAAATATTTATCCATCTACAACAACACTGGGACTGTGGCTCAGAGGCCAAGCGGGTCATGCTCTTATGGGACGATTGATCACCAGTCTGTGCTTGCAGTAAACATTTCAAATTGTGTTTGAGTAAAAATACTGAACCCAAAATCCCTCCCAGAGGCTTAACCATCAATGTGTGGATAAGTGAAGTCCATTTACGAGTCAATTCAAGCAAATTTGCCATTTAACAGTATTCAAAAATCAAATACATGCTCTGTCCTCCTAAGATGATATCCTCGCTTCACGTTTGTCGCTTCATGTTTTATACTTTTTTTAAATACTGCTTGTGTAAAACTATTGTATACATCTAAGGTTCAAAATACTCACACTTATTTTAGTACTTCCATCCAAGATAATTTATATCTGAGAATCATTTTACTGAAGAGGTAAATATAACATGTGATGAGGTGAGGATTCAATTTGATATAAGTGGTCAGGTGGAAAATGGATATTAAGATTATCCATGTCTACCATCAACAACAGCTCACACACTGACATCAGTGCTCATCCTATTATATAATATGATATAATGTGTGGTGAGTGCAAGCCAAAGAGTAAAGGCCTGTGTTTACTCAAGTACTTCAGCTACAGGCAAATATTGCTTTGAAATAAAAAACCTACAACCTGAACCCGAAAGTTAAAGATCAGAAAAGCCTTTTTGGTCTCAATGTCAAACATAGACGACATGTAGAGCGAGCACCTGCTCTGAGCTGGTTACTTAAAGCTCCTGTGAGAAGTTTTTAGCTCGTGACGAAACAGACTGAAAGTAATACTGACCTTTAAAAAGCAAAAGAGACCAATCACTGACAAGATTGTTAATTTCGTTAAGTTCTTCTCAAAAACTGTAACTGCTACCACAGGGTGGGTGTCAGATCACTGAGGAATGGCTGTTACAAAAACAGCCTTTTTTTTTTACGTTTTCCACAAATATTCACAGTGAAGGACAAAAGACTGTTTAACAAAACAGGAGGAGGCTTTTCATCAGAAAACACAACTTGCACATTTAAAGGACAAGATTAGCAAAGAGATATGTACAGGGGGCATCACAATCGACTCAAAAGAAAAGTTCCCCACAGAAGCTTTAAGGGGGAATTTACAATCTTGATTACTTGTTGTTCATCTATTTGTATTTATGATGTTTTATGGGAGTTTTGGTTGAATAAACTCTGACTCTTGGGGAATAAGAGAATGGGAACAGGTAGCTCTGGACATAAAAGAAGCTGAGAACAATCAGATGAAAATCACTTTGAAATAATGGAAGTGGGGAAGGCTGCATGTTGCTTTTTCTGTTACTCGAAGTCAATAAATATTAAATTGGGATGTACAAATTATGGGTTAATTTTGGATAGTTGAAAGGTACAAACAAACTTACTTGGAATAGTCCCCTTAAAGCCTATTGAGCTTAAAGAGGTGGAACAGTAATGAAGTAGGGCTATGCTCTGCCACAGTGAGAATCTAAATCAAACGTATCATCCTGGAACTTTACCTGACTCGCGCTCCTCTGCGGTTCTACCCTTGGTTGATTTCTTAGAGGCTCCGTTCTGCTCCCCTGTCAGATCAAAGCTCACACATTTTCTCCGTCTTGAACGAGGCCACCGGACCCGGATCTGTGTCTCCACCAGCTCCGTGGCTTCGGTAACAGGCAGGCGCCAGGCGCACTCCCCGGTGCCTGTTCGCGAGCTGCGCACACGGAAATATCCACAGAGCCGCGAGTGGAAGTCTTTAAAGGACAGGTGGCAGGGCAGCCCGGAACACACATCCCTGAACTCTTCATCTTCCTCACCTTTTTGTCCCTCTCCGGCTCCGTCTTTAATTGCCCTCTTTCCTTTCTCGACCCGGCTGAGTCCCAGCACGGCGCACAGCTCAGTGAAATCCTCTGCGGACACTGTGTCGTCCCGGTTGGGGAAGGCCAGGTGGTGAAAGACCTCCTGCAGGTATTGGTCTATTCCAGTTGCCAGTACCACGATCTCGTTGTCCACGCAGGGATCAGGGCAGTGGTGATGAGCCAGGGCGCTCCGGAGCCACTCGCTTTTACGCGCCGCTCGTGGTGAGGGCTGGACGCGAGGCATGGTCAATGCGATGTGCTCCAAGACTGCACAGAAACTAGACTTTGCCTCTGGCTCGTATTTGAAATCTGACTACTGCTACTGCACCGGATACGATTTCAAACAGGAATTGAGTTGTCACACATCCCGGTGTGGTTTTCATCTGCGTAATTCCTCTCCTGTAGTGCGTTCCTGGCGCGTCAAGTCAAGATCTGATCCCCTCGGGTGAGAAGAAAATCCCACTGCACCGACTCCACCCTTTTTTGTGCACACTCTGACCACATGTGTATGTGTGTGTGTGTGTGTGAGTGTGTGTGTGTGTGTGTGTGTGTGCATGACTGTACCAGCGTTTTTCTTTTCACCTCATAGTCACAAAGAGACAGAGACCGGGTTTTATTATTATTTATTAAAACAGATCTCAACAATTATTGTCAAAACAGTTCATATTTATCCACTTAGCTGATTCAGTGTGATAACATATCAGATTTAGTTGTGATGGCATGATGTCAAATGAGTTTGTAAGTGCTGGAGGTGAACTTTGAGACACCTGTCATCCAATAACAAAAAGAAACCACAACAATCAGAGTGAGTCATGGTGGGTTTCAGTTTACCCCTTCAAAGCTACCAAGAATGAGTCTTAAGTGTGTTTGACTCACGACCTGTGTGACAGCAACAACAATAAAACTCAAAGCACTCCTGATACTCTGCACCCTCTGACTGCAGTCGCCAAAGGTTCTCAGGTAGCTCCACACATACCTTTACATGGAAGTCACATTTGAGTTTGTTTCCAAGAAAAACTGAGCAACTCCCCTTTCGGAAATACCTTTCCCCACCCTGAACGCCACCTATCACCCACCTGACAGCCAGAACAAAGAGGGCTGCTTGATTACGCTCACCTGTGGTTAGACCACGCAGCACAAATTACACGTGAATTACACTCCACTGCAGCACTTAGCCGTGCATTACGTACTGCAAAAGAATTCAGCACACATGGACCAGCGCCAAAACACTTTGTCAGTTGATAGATGATAGATCATTCAGACGTGCAAGACATTCATTGTTGTGATTGTTCAATGGTGAAATCGTGAAATCGTGAGACAGGATAAGGATTATTTTAGGATTTAATCAGCCGAGGTCAGACGAAGCAGCATAAAGGACAAAGTTTCCCTGTGTCACATTGTCCCATTGAGACACAAGGGCTCCAATAAAGAGGCCACAGCAGTCAGGGCGGGTCATTCCTTATCCGGCTATTTGTTTACAATTTGCTAAAACTGCAAGAACATTAAGAAAGAAAAGATATGGCATGTGGTGTGAAAATGCTTTTATAGTCAGAAGGCTAGAAAAGCTTTATATAAGCTCAAGTCCATAACTTAAAAAAAACACCACAATAAACTATTCTAAACTATACAAACTCACTCTTATGCTAAACAACTAAAACAACTCACCTGAAAACAAACAAAGCACTGTTCATTTATTTGTCTGTAAGGTTACAATATTATATTCTTGCTTATATTCTGTTAGCAGGTACAGCCTATACATTCCTTTCCATTTGTGCAACATTTACATTTCTTCAGTCTCAGGAAAGCATACAGACCCAAAGAGAAAATCACACTCAGATGACCAAGCTGAACATAAAAACAGATACAGTTCGGAAAAAGGAGCATTTTTAAGTGATCTTTATTCTGCTGGTATCTTCACACTGCATGTAAATTTACCTGAAATGAGCGTGATCTAGAAACACAGTTAAGCAGTGAGTACAGTATGTTATTCTTCTTTTCTCTAGTCCCTCAATTAAACAACTTTTATACACGAGGGGAGGAGTCAGCCGGCCGTCCTGGCGATGTAAACAAAGTGAAGATAGGACTCTGAAAACTCTGAAAACATCACAGACAGTGGGACTCGGGTGTTACACCCATTGTAGACAGTCATGACTCACAGAGTTATTTTCAGAGGATATACTTGATTTATATTATATTGTGTGAAAAATCACATAGAAAGCCTTTAACTGTCCAGATGATACATTTTTGCTAATTCTTTGATTTGACTCTGAAAGAGTGATTTGTTAATTGTAGGCTATATGAATAAAAATGTGCTTTGCGGGGCGCTGGATAGCTGTACCCCAACGGAGATCATAGTCCTTGTCACAGCGGCCATGGAACTGAATCAGTCCTCCGCCCTTTGCTGCAGCCCCCCCCCCCCCCCCCCCCCCCCCCTCCTACCAACATTTCTCTCGTCACCTGTTGTATCTAATAAAAGCTAAAATAGCCCAAAATATCTTAAAAATAAAATAAACAAGTGCTTTGTGTGTATTAGCATAGACTGACAGACATGTGTGTCCATCTGTTTCTTTTAGCAAGACAATTCCATTTTACTGAGTAAACTCAATCGAATCGTCTGTTCCTCCAATGATATGACTGCCTATTGTCCTCCTGGGTCATACCTTTTCACCTTTGCAAACCGCAGACAGATGTACTGGCTAGCTGATGAGTCATTCTGACCCACAATGAGCTCAGAGAAGGAAACCTCAGATATAGTTTAGACTTTGTTTAGCTTTCCAGCGCTAATCTTAGTGTGGCTGAATTGCAGCACTTGCCATGACTCATCTTGGGCATTTACCTTTTTTGCAGGGTGTGTGAGAGCACTGTTTCATTAGGTTCTACTTAAGGCTACGGATATGTCCTCCCTTTCGACAAACAAATGTATCCTCTTCAGCAGCTACGGATTGTCTTAGAGACATATAACTGAAGTGATAGACTGCGGCGTGTTTCATCGACGTGTGGAGACAGGCAGAGGGGTATTCAGCTCAGGTCCTCTGGCTGTGTCTTGGAAACTATGTGCGTTTCCTCCGACGCTTCCGGGGGAATAACTGATGATAACATAGTCACGGTCAAGGTGTGCCCCAAAGCCATGGATACAAAAATATACATTATAGGAAAGTCTATTCATAGAGCAACTCAACGTGATAGAGACGGTTAAAAAAACAGAGCATGAAGAACATCATTTATCAAAAATAAGACATTAAAATACAGATAAATAAAAGCCCACAACTATTCTTTTTTCTATATTTTATCCATTTGAAGCGTTTAATACAAGCAACACTCTTGTTAAGGCCCAATTTTTCTTTCTCCTGAGGTTACTTTCTCAAACCAAAGTGATTAAAAAAATACCTTTTTAAGTTAACTCGTTGTTTCTGTTTGTGTAGAGCCTCGAACCCCGTAGCTGGTTTTACCAACAACCTTTTATGGAGCTTTTAACTCTTCACTATCGCACACATGTAGGCTACTGTTATATACAACCTGCACCCCTGAAATGGTGTCAAACAGACAGCAAACCTAAGTTTCTTCATGCATTTTTAAAAATAATTTGATATGGTGTTCCCAACAAAAAAATCTACTTTCATACAAATATGTACGGAAGCCCTAAGCGGACATACATCCATACATTTTATTTGACTCCATTTTCCTGTAATAACGGGTAAATTCCAAATGTTTTCTCTTCACCTATTTGTCTCGTTAACTCAGGAAAATAACTTTGGTTTTACCCTGATAACAAATTAATTCATGTCTTGTTCTCAACTATCAGGAAAATAAACACGTTATCACAAGGAATAACGAGCATTGTAACCCCGAGACAACAAGATAAATAAGTCAAGTTCTTGGAAAAACAACCAAAATGTAGTTGCTACACAGTAAAAAAAAGTGTGAAATAAAAATTACTGATGCTTCTTTGTTTAGGGCTCCTGCAAATATCTTTAGAGGACTTTATATTGCACAACACAACAAACCATCACTCACATATACAATGCACACCCAATAAGTCAGTGAAAGCCCTTTGGTGTTTCTGAAATCGTAAATTGTCAGCTGTGGGTATGTCAAACTTGCAGCCACACCTCCTTCACCTGGGGCAGAAAAAAAAGGCTTTCATATATCAGTTGTCACTTCAAGCTTTTCATAAATATACTTAAAGTTGCTGAATGGGAGACCCTCCCTTCTGTCATTCTGTTTCTGAGGATTAACGCTTTTCTTTCCCCATCGAGATGTGTCCAAAAAAGAGCTTAAATAAGTCACATAATAGGTGTTTTGGTTTGGGTTAATGTGGTATATGTGTGTTTGACTCTGTGTGCGGGAACTAGTAGTTAATGTGCAGCTCAGCACCTGCCTCTTCAGTCCTGCTGTCATGGTGTCTCCCTCTCTGAGAGCCAGGCCTCCAGCTGCTGCCTGCTGTGGGTGAAAGGACCCCATCTGAAAATGAAAGGACGGGCAGCAAGAAGAGGGGGCTGTTAATAAAGGGGGGTGCATGTTGTGTGTGTGTGTGTGTGTGTGTGTGTGTGTGTGTGTGTGCTCATGCATGTATTGCCTCAGTGTCCTGTCGTTCACCTTTGAGAGGAGGAGTGAGGCAGTATCAGTATTGATAGGAGTTGGGTTAAAGCATTGTGTTGGCTGCCATATGCTGCTCTGAGGGTCAACAAAAAAGTACAGCCACACACTCCACACAGACACACACACACACACACACACACACACACACACACACACACACACACACACTCACAGACAGATGCACCCCCGTCTTTGAAGTGGTGACACTGAGCGATATTCATTGAAGGCTGGTCCTGGTTTAACCCTGCAGGGAAGTGAAGGTCTCTCTTGATGTGAGGTCACACGGTAACCTATTTTTCAGCCCCCCCAAGTCCTTTGTTCATCCATGACCATTTCCTGTCAGGGTAACACAAGTCAGCTACTACATCAGAGTGAAATGAGTAAAATAGAATCAGGTTTCAAAATAGAAACAGGGAATTTTAATGAACAGGAATTTTAAGTTTTGTCTTTTGTTGAACTTTTAGTTTTGGAAACACTTTGCAACTCACTTTCGTCTGAATTGTAAGAACAACACAGAACTCTGAAAACACAGAAAATTTATCATCATTTTTTAAAAACTGTCTTTAAAAAAAATCTGTAAACAGCAACATGTCCCGCACATAAAAATTATTAACAACTTTTTAAAAACTTAAACTAGTGAATAGAAAGCAGCATTAACAGATCTGATCACTGGATTAAATCATTAATTTTCACATTGGTCTGTATTTGTTTTTCTACAACTTCTAAATGGAAAGCTGACTCGGACTGTTAAATATTCTAAACAACAGGTAGTTGCGTCCTTTGTCGGCTGGTTAGTGATGGTTAGCAGAGGCGCTGCTAATCAACAGGCAAGACGGGCAACTGCTTAAGGCCCTTGGCCACTTAGGGGCCCCCAAGGGCTTATAAACTTTAAACCACAGCAGTAGCTCAAAATGTGCAAATTTTGCAATGACAGTAGCAATCCTCCCTTATGGGGCCCCATCTGACAGCATTCACTCTCATTGCCCTGCTAAACGTCTCATGTATTTCTCCTGTGAAAACTAAAGTACGTCATTGAAAATCACTGAAGGAAGAGGAAGAGGAGTTTTCTGTCTGGGAGTAAAAAAGAAAGAAAGAGGAAGCGTGTCAGGATACGGGTAGATGTAATTGGAGGGGCCCCTAAATAATTTTTGCCTAGGGCCCCAAAAGACTCTAGAATCACCACTGCTGGTTAGTGCTGGTTGGTGGGTATTCCAAGTGTTTTGCCAATAAAAGCAAATTTTTTTCTGCACAAAAACAATGATGATGAGCAAAAAAAAGTAAATATGCTTGAAAAACCAAAAGAAGTTGCTTCATTACATTCATGCTTCCCAGTGCTTTGGTCTCATGGCTGTAAGTGAAATAGAAAGACTATTATGTGCAAGGTGTGTAACAAAAAAGGGGAGATGGGGTAATATGCAGGAAGGAGTTCGTCTTTGTATTCCTCACGTTCCTGTTGTCCACCCTGAGGTGGAGGTCGAAGCAGGCCGTGCATGTTAGAGTCACTTGTTGTATAACAGAGTATCTTTACCTTACAGCATGCAATTTGCCTGTTTGTGTGTTTCCGTCTATGCATTTGTATGTGTATATGGATTTTTTTTGCTTTCCTCAAGTACTTGTTTGTATTTGTTGTGTGTTTCTCTTGTAGACTTTTTGCATGTGTTTTTGAATTTGCATCATTGCGCCGTGAATTTTGGCAACCACCATGTAATGCAGTCAAGTTTCCTGATTTGAAAATGTTGCAAGTCATAAAGAATGTATTGGATGCTAGTTCATGCATCCATTAAATATTTTATTTCGGGGTGCAGTTTTGTGAAGCAATGGCTTAAAGCAGCTTGAAGTACAAGTACCTCAACATGCAAAATACACTTAAGCACAGTTTGTTAACTTAAATTTAAGTTGGCTGTATTTAAATAAAAAAGTAGGAGTCTTTTGTTGTGCAGTTCAAAAGATCATCTACAGGAAGACTGGATTCAAAGTGTTTCTTTGTTCTTTCAGAGCCACTCTATATGACTACACCTCAATCCAGCTCTGCATTGTGTGAGACCAAACAATCTTTATTCATAATGACATAGGCTTTGATTGCTTTGCTGATCCCCCTACTTTGTGCACCCAGGTGTGGTTATCTAAAGTATCTGGAGCAGGACAATCACTGACCTAAATCTGGGAAAAAAATCCAACTCTGATATGTCATGGAGACGACAAACAAGGCAGCCAACAACTGTCGAGCTGTTCTCGGGGAAAAGGAGAACGCAAAGAGAAAGGAGAGAGGAGAGGTATTAAAAATACTGAAAAACATGACAACATGAAAGAAGAGAGGCAGGACATGTCAGATTAAAAGGATTGGTAGATATTGTTAGAGGAACTTTATAAACCAACAGACTTCAGGTTGCTCTTCAATATCACGATGATGCACCAACATTCAATTAATATAATTAATAGACTTTGTTTCCGCAAAAAGTTGTAACTAAGCGCAGCTGTCATTACGTCTTTGTGCATTCATATTGACCCCACTATGGCTTAACATTCTTGTCCCAGTCCGTTAATTCACATTGCATTTTGGCGTTGTAGAAGCACGGCAAAGCGGGAGCTCCACACACACAAAAACGTTCAGACACACCGCTGCGCTCCACAGCTGATCCTGTCTCGCCCCTATAACGCCTCTGTTTCTACCTCTAAAGACGGTACAGAGGCAGGATCACTTGGTCCCCCCATTACGCCTCCCCGACGTTCAGATTGAGGGGCGAAGCGTCACAAATATTGGGCTTTGAACTGGCAGTCTGAACGGAGCTAAAGAAACATTATTCTTTTTTGCTTAGTTAAGCTCTGTATTTGCTACTTTAGATGTTTGGTTTTATCAAGCCCATGGTACCATTGGACAAAAAATGGCACCTTTCTTGTCAGTAAAGGTATAAACATAGTAAACTAAAATCCCAGAGTTTTCTTTCTCAGAGGCTAAAATATTGAAGTGACTTGTGGAAGAAAACTTAATTCCAATCGCAGAAAAAAAAACCCACGTCTGTGCATCTGTATGGTGTGAATCGACAACTATGTGCAAACAAGCTACTGGGAAGCTGTGGGAGCTGTGAGTTTGTCAGCTCCTTTGAAATGTCTTTGGTTCCTCACAAGGACATCTTCAACTGGAATAAAAAATGTAACTTTTCTTCAGTTCATATTAAGTTGTAATGTTGTGCTTTGTGACGATCTTTTGCAATATGAGTAATTTGGAATACTTTGTTGAGCGGCTGTGGATGAGTTGGTAGAGAAGTCGTCTCTCAACCGGAAGGTATCCTTGGGCAAGACACTTAACCCCAAGTTGCTCCTGCTGCTTCATCAGTGGTGTATGAACGTGTATGAATGGGATTAGTTACTTCTGATGGTCACTTTACATATCAGCCTCTGACATCAGTGTGTGAATGTGTAGGTGTGACCTGCGGTGTAATGAAAAGGCGTCTGATCCAACCTGCACAACAGGGTCTTTAGACACTAACTAGACTCTTTTCCTCTGTCGCCCCGCGGTGGTGGAACAAAATTCCAAACGCCATTTGATCTGCAGAATCCCTTTGCACCTTTAAGAAAAAGCTAAAGCTATAGAAAAGTGCTTTGAGTAGTCAGAAGACTAGTGAAGCGCTATACAAGCTCAGCTCAAGCACCATTTTCCATTTGTTGGAAGCAGCAAAATGTATGCAGCACTCAGTGTCCGAGACAAATTGACCTACAAGAACAATAAAGTGAATGATATGGTGACGGGATGGGACAGGACGTGACTGCAAATTCCATTTACAGATTTGCTACTAATTTGTAAGTGTAATTTGCCTCATCGCTAAAATCTTGCTTTTCACAATGGTTTCAATGTGATGAACAGTGACCTTGAAAATAATTTTAAATGACGATTAGAAAACAAAAAAGGAGAGTACAGCAGACAAGTTCAGTCGGTCACAATCCTCCATTTCAATCTAACCCTCACCCTAATAGTCCAGATGGTCAGACGTCCTTGAGTGACCTTCCACTCTATTGTTTTGTAGTAGATCATAAACTCTGCACATTGTTCAGTCACTAAAAGGACATCTGCCAACTTAGACACCCAGCCATGTTCTTCTCTGTGCGGGGTTTGTGTCAAACTCTGGGTTGGCTGTATGTGAGAGCAAACACTTCTAGCAGTGAACAATTCAAAGCTCTTCCCAAACACTCCGATTCATTCTGCTCATGCAGCCCATGATAGATGAGGAGTGTGTCAACATGAGCCTTGACATGAGAAATTAGGTCAGACAAGAAGCAGCGTGTGTGTGTGTGTGTGTGTGTGTGTGTGTGTTCCACATTGTAAACAACACTCCACTGTGTGACAATGTAAACATTTCCTCATTCCTGAGCTATCACAGGAGCACCTCTCTACCTTTGAGCTGACCCACCTGTGTACAAGGTCATGACTGTAGCACACACACACACACACACACACACACACACACACACACACACACACACACACACACACACACACACACACACACACACACACACACACACACGCATCCACACCTACCCATCCTCACATATTGCACACACAATCTGTCAGCTGCATTCCTGAGAGCCAGCAGAAAAGGCTGAATGAAGTTTAAGGAGAGCAGATGAGACATGTGGCTACAGGTTAGAGCTGTGGCTTTGAGCTGCTCACACTCTCTTCCTGGGTGTGATGGCACACACACCGACACGTCACACTGAGTCCTGTGAAATGAAAAAGTGTCTGTAAGTCATTTAAAAAACATGTTTAGGCATTAACACATGATGAATACCTGGACTGGGTTTTACATATGCACTCCTGAAACCCCTAGTCGTCGTTCACACATGCGCTTCACAGCGGGAGACTATCCCTATTGGACACCTTAGTGGGGGTGGGGGGAAAAGGGAGTATTTGCCTTTATATCAATGCTATGTGTAGTTTGATAAAATAACAATATCAACAAAAGAGCGGAGAACAACATTTAATTACGCGGCAAGGACATCGTGCTGGTCACGAGCAGAACGTCTCTATGTGGTTTCCTTCTGATCACAAACGTCCCCACCCCATCCCTCTCGCTCAAGTTGATTTATCCTGTTTACATCCGGCTGAGTTCTCACATCGGCTCACTCAGACTTTCTGTGGAGAAAAAAAAAAGATATAGGTGGCTTCAGCTGTGAGTGGTACAACAGACAGAAATAATACTCCAGCCAAATTGTACATAAAACATCACAGCTGAAGTTCCTCATTACAGATACAGCATGTGTCACATCACACAAAACCTAAATGCATGTATATCTTCTACTACCAGTAAAACAATTCACTGTTATTGAATTGGTTTAGAGATTTTATAATGCAGTTAGTTACGATGGAGTATACTCTGATTTGACAAGAGTGCTGATAAAGAGCAGAGGCTTCCAAACCTTTCACTCGCAAGTCCCAAAATAAGGGTACCAGACACTGGGGACCCCCACCGTCTCTGGATTGTGGATGGTAAATGGCACTCATTCCTAATTTTGATTTCTATCGCACGGTTACGGCCACAACTTTTAACGGTCTAAGTGAGTGACACGCCTGCTGCACACAAGATTAACATTTTTCAGTGACATTTATGGTCTTGGTCTTGTCTCGGTCTCGGAGCACTCCGGGTGTCGGGGTATGTCTTGGTCTTGGTTAGTGTGGTCTGGACTACAACACTTGAACAAACTACCGGTATTACTTTTTCTTTTTTTGGGGGGCTTTTTGTGCCTTTAATGGAGAAACAGGACAGTGGATAAAGTTGGAAATCAGGGAGAGAGACAGAGTGGGGAATGACATGTGGGAAAGGAGCCACAGGTGGGATTCGAAACCCGGGCCGCCCGCCTGGAGGACCAAGGCCACCAGCGCCCCAACAAACTTACTTTTATTAAAATAAAGACATAATATTGCAAATTCGATCGCATATGAACATAAAGCAAGCAACATGTGTAGAGGGATAAATGATGCATTCCATTTTTTGAGCACAAGAAAACCCCAAAGAAACAAACCACAAACCTTGCAATTACCTCTAAGCCTGGGAAAGGTCTATTTGTTTTGACATCTCCCCGGTCATTAGCTTTTTCCTGAGAAGAGGATTCAAAGTTAAACTGAATAACATTATGATATAATTCCAGGTTTAATTATGAAACATTTACCTGAGAACAGACTGGATTGCAGTGAGTGATTCTGGGACTAAAGAACTTCCGCTTTACTAAATGCAGCATTGTGGCTGCTTTAATACATTTGCTATGGAAATATTTCTACGGCTCTATGTAGGCTCTGACTTCCAAACAGTAGACATTACAAATGAACATCCCCCAAACATCCTGTGGACTTGTTTACATGTCCCAGGTTAGTATACACACAAACACACATTGACGATGTAGCGTTTGCCTGCAGCTATGAAGGCAACAAGTTTGAGCAGATATAGTGTGATGAAGCTTCACCAACTACCAAGATGCATGGAGAGGGAAAGGCTTGACTTGTAGTATGAAGATCAACTTTATTAACTTTATTAGACTGTCACATTACAGCTTGTGGCCTTCATCCGGGTCCTCCAAATAAAGTTGATCAAGTTGATCTTCATACTACAAGTGGCCAGACGTCTGTGGTTGTTCAACAGGCTGCTTGTATCATGAGGTTTTAGAGAATCATAGGAATGAAAGTGGAGCTCAGAATGAGATGAGAAGGTGACAACGCATGGGTAAACAAAAATCAAGAAAAATCTTTAAGTCCCCAAATGTTGAATAGCAAAGATTTTAAATACTATCAAAAACAACTGTGCCCGTGCCAACAAATTCTATCAAAATGTCATATTGTGCTACAGTTGTGGGTCATATTTGGTTTCTGAAGTCTGGAGTGTTTCACAGCTGAGAAGGTGTGTTAGGTTTCTTTATGGTACTGATTTATATTGAACTCTCATATGGTCAGTTTAGTTATAAATATGCATTAATGATTTTACTGATTTGACCGTGCATCATCTCCGCTACATCAGGCATCGGGCAAACGATGCTGAAGCTCTTGTCAGTCTAATGAACCGCTGTGTTTTTATTCTACTGTCACGTGTTGTGTGAGTTTGACAGCTTCCAAGTTTTGGCACCTAACTTCTGAGTTTATGACGCCTCAGTGATACTTAGCAATATTGGCTTTTGAGAGAGCAGATTGATTTTGAAATAAGGAGGAAAAACAGCATTTTGATTTAGTTGCGCCAAATAAGAAAAGGTAAGCAAAATATTTTTCAGAGGCCGAGGAAATCATGAGCCAGAAAATGAGCCGACTGAAGCCTAAAGCACTGTGGAGAAAAACATTCACGATGTAAAGATCTGTGAAAAATAAAATGTTGCAAAAACCCCTGTTCATGGCAATCATTCTCAAATGACTGATGAAGCAAATGTCTGAATGTGATGACACAAAGCATTATAGATGACTCTAAATGTATTTTAAAAATCTCTGTGACTGTCAGTTCCTTCTTAGCTCACTAGAAAATGCACTTATTGGGGTAGTTTTATCTTCATGAGCACTTTGTTATGAGGGTAAAATAACAGAAACACTGTTAATTTAATATTTAGCATAAGTTTAACAAATGAACATGCAGCTTTACATAACTTTTATTGCAGAAATTTCTGATAAAAACAGTGAGGTATGGGGCGCCAATGGCCTAGCGGTTATGTCACGCCCCATGTACGGTGGCTGTAGTCCTCAAGCGGGCGGCCTGGTTTTGATTCCGGCCTGTGGCTTCTTTCCTGCATTTCATTCCCCACTCTCTCTCTCCCTGCTTTCCTGTGCTTTTTACTTTCCTGTCCAATAAAGACCAAAAGCCCAAAAATAAATCTGCTTCTGTCCCACTATTAAAGCTGCTTTATTATATTTTGCCACCAGATGTCACTGTTTCTCCTCAGAATGAAACCCAAAAGCTTCTAATAGAAAGAAAGCCCCAACGCTTCACTAGGCTTCATCCGCCCATCCCTACTGGAAACATAACCTGAAAAAAACTGAGCATTTGAAATCTGAAGTTTGCTGTTTAAAAGACAGAAAGTCTGTCAAACTAAATAAATGTCGATAAATCATTGATAGTGAGACAGCATTCCCTCATCGATTTATCAGGACTAAGAGTTGTACTTTTTTCAAGAATCCTTCAAGACATACTGTCCCCACTATTCAACAGTCATTTACGTTACTATACTGCCTCCATGTGGCTGTGTGTTGGTACTGCCAGAGAAAAGGTTGCTGTAGCAGATCACGTCTCCTCTAGATAATCAGCACAGTACTAGGAACTTACTCAGTTTAATGTGACAGTGTTTCATGATCATTATGTGTCAAGCCTCCATCATCATTCAGGTTATTTAAGCTTATGCATCATTCTAAAAATAAACAATGAATGTAGGATTGATAATTATGAGGGAGTAGTTTAAAATTCAATTGTCTAATAGTATCTAAAACTAAATCAATGATAAAATATGACATAGAATCCTCAGTTAAACCAAAGAGCACCAAACAGTTAGAGATACAGATAGATAGATAGATAGATAGATAGATAGACAGATAGATAGATAGATAGATAGATAGATAGATAGATAGATAGATAGATAGATAGATAGATAGATAGACAGATAGATAGACAGATAGATAGATAGATAGATAGACAGATAGATAGATAGATAGATAGATAGATAGACAGATAGATAGACAGATAGATAGATAGATAGATAGACAGATAGATAGATAGATAGATAGATAGATAGACAGATAGATAGATAGATAGATAGATAGATAGATAGATAGATAGACAGATAGATAGATAGATAGATAGACAGATAGATAGATAGATAGATAGATAGATAGACAGATAGATAGATAGATAGATAGATAGATAGATACTTTATTGATCCCGAGGGAAATTCAAAGCATCCAGTAGCAGGTTACAAAGACATGACATGAAACATTTGTTACAAATTAAACCACAAAACCGACCCCCCCCCCCCCCCCCCTCCCATACATATATATTGACCTGAAAAAAAGATTTGAAGAACACCCCTAGAAGAATCAAACTGTGTGCAATTAAAAATAGACTTATACAAGAAATGTGCATAACCCGTGCAGGGATAAAAAAATATGTGACATTTAAACAAGAATCTATAAACAGTTGAGGAAAAAAATCTGTAATTAGACCTGAATATAAAAAATAAAAAAGTGTTGACCTTCTGAAGTTGTGTTGTTTATATATGTACAGCAATGTTTAAAAAAGCAGATAGTGCAGAGTTATAGAAACAGACATTAAATACCAGGCAGTGCAGACATTAAATTAAAGGTGCTATTTAAGTAATTGAGGTAATCATTAAAGAGTCCAACTAGAGGCTGACTCTTGGGACAGCTGTACAGATGGGAAATGGAAAAAGGAAGATTTAGTAGATTTAGTAGATTTAGATGTGCACAATACATAATAAGTCTTATTTACTTTTTGAATAAAACATAAAAACAGCAGCTTATTTAAGTAGTTTTACAAAACACCATGGCTTGTTCCAGTTGTTAGCAGAGAAGTTGTTCAATCTTGGATGTTTCCATAAAGCCAGCAAAGCGTTAACACTTTCTATACCTGGAACAGCCCAACACCTACGTCAGAATGTTGTTAGTTGACTTCAGCTCTGCATTCAACTCCATCCAGCCCAGCAAACTGGTCAGCAAACTGCAAACACTGCAGCTAGGAACCTCCCTCTGTCTGTGGATCCAGGACTTCCTAACCAACAGACCTCAACATGTCAGGCTGGGAGACAACATCTCCTCCACCATCATCCTCAACACCGGTGTACCCCAGGGCTGCGTCCTCAGTCCTATCCTACTCCCCGTACACCCACAACTGCACACCCACCTACAACTCCAACATTTATTTACTCAGTCACTGCACTTTAACTTTAACTGTCTATTTATTATTCATTCATTGCACTAATGCACTGTTTATTTACTCATCCAGTCACAGCAAAATAATAACTGTATATACTCTGTCACTGCACTATAACTTCACTTATTTGCACTATATCTCCATATTTATATTTGTTTAATTAATCAGTCACTGCACAATAATAACTGTATATACTCTGTCTCTATATTTATATTTTTTTAATTAATCAGTCACTGCAAAATAATAACTGTATATATTCTTTCAGTCACCACAACTGTCTATTTATTTATTATTATTATCATTAATTCACTGAACAGCAACTGCTCTGGCCACTTTTTGCATACTTCTCTCTCATATCACCACAAATATATGTTTGTTGTTGTTTTTGTAAACGCTGCTGTTTAGGATTGCTGCTAACGAAGTTTCGTTGTGTCTTTGTAAACAATGATAATACAAAAAAAAAAAAGAAAGAAAGAAGAAATAAAGATTCTACATAGCTCGGGTGTATTCGGGTATTTCCGGAAATAGTGGGCGTGTTCGGCTGCGTTGCGTCTCAACCGGCGGTACAATCGGATGATCCCGGGCGGGCGGAGCCAAAGAGGAGGAAACTGTAGCGTTGAATGACTGCTCTCAAGAAAACCGGCGACGAGCCTCCATACCCGGCAGATTAATCGCACCATCTTTACCGCTTTTCCACGCATTGATATCCTTCCAAAAAGCGAGCAAAAGCAAAGATACCACTGAACTCATTCAACCTAAATCTCGTCCACATTAAAACCTTCACTCAGCGACACCTGCATGCTGCGGCTTCTGGAAATATCTGCGAAGGGCTCGGGAGATTAGCGTTGCAGATAACCGACTGCAGGGATGGAGACGCAGATACATGTGCCCGTGGGGTCGCCGGTGATTAGGAAAATTCCCATTTTCGTGGACGAGCACAACGTGGCGGAGGGGGCGATGACGCTCATCCAAGAACTGAGACCGGCGTGGGACAAGAGTCACGTCAAGACGAAGGTAACGTTAGCCTGCCGAGCTAGCAGCGCTGGAGGAAGCTAGGCTAGGCTAAGACTGGCAGCTCTTGCAGCATCACCAAGCCAAAGCAGGGGAGGAGGGCCGAGGGGTGGAAAAAAAACAATAATAAGCTTGTTTAATTCCATTTAGCAAACAAGTCAGCATTTGATACAGTCTCCTCTTATTTTGAGACTTATGTGTGTCGCAATTTTAATCATAAAAAACTATGAAAAGGTTAACTAAACTAACAGCTGTCAGTGTTGACTAAACCTAAAAATCGAGATTTTTAAAACTATTTTATTCAGTCTAGTGCTTTATATCAAATCTTAACATTACTGTATTGTCTTTTTTTTTATCTTACTACAATTTTAAATATTTTATTTTAATATCTTGTTGCTTTTACGTGTCATATTTTATTTTATTTTATTTTTATACATATTTTATTTTTTTATTCTTATTGGTGTGCATTAGTCTCTCAATGATTTTATAAACAGCTTTTTGTCAATAACTTTTCTGCACTCTTGTTAAGCACTTTTTGAACTGCAATTTAATTTGTCTGAAAGGTGCTGTACAAATAAAGTTTTGGTTGATAAACTGAGCTTAACGAGAAAGTAAGTAACCACAGAGGCCACTTGAAAAATATTGAAGTCGGCTCTTTGTGTTTGAAGTTAAGACTAATTATAATTATTGCATGAGAGCCAAGTCATGGGAGTGTCATCCTCCCTGGTTGAGACCTGGTTTGGATAGGAAATAATAAGCATTGAATAACAACTTTCTCAAGACTGCAGACATCTTTATAAAGTTTGGTTTATAGCCTCTTCCCTGAACTTCAGCCTTGCTTCTTTATGGCGTCTCCTTTCTCTCTGATCACATGTTTTAGTCAACTGTTAATAGGTAATGAAGAAACATTAAATATTAAGCAAGGCTCAATGGCATGACAGTTTGCAGCATTCATATAATGAAAGTCAACAGGAGGGAACAATTCAAAGGCCAACAAAGAGGTAAAATAACAAATTCTTAGTTGTAGAAGAAGCTGAAGTTCACAACCTTTTTTATGAAATCTAACAGAGACACGGTGTCAAGATATACTACTCGCGACTTTAAAGTTTCAGGAGCACAGAAGGGTCTACAAGGAAGTTAAATGATTAAATACAGAACTGATATCCTCAGAGTCAACAAGTCAAGAGTTAACGGCTCATCTGTTGCTTCCTTGTTTGGAGGGGGGACCCAGCAGAATGAGTCCTGCTGAAATCTGTCGTAGAGCGCTTTGTCTGGGAGTCAGAGAGCTCAGTGACAGTCTCATCCCACTCTGCCCGCCCCCCCCCCCCCCTCCCCCACTCACACCAACGCTGTGCCATGACATAGTGACGCCCATAATGCATCAGATGGTATGATGTCAAACGTGTATCTGTTGCATAAAATGTCTCACTACTGAAGATAGATACACTTTTATAGAAGAAGATAAGAAAACCCTTTATTCATCCCGAAAGGGAGAAATTTTAAGAGTTACAGCAGCAAAGAGCAAGGTTAGACGATGAAGAGAACAAAGTGCACAGGTTAATAATTGACGAGCAGAAACAGATCCGCAGTCGTTACAAACGTAGTCTGAACATTCACAGATGTATAGAAAACACAATCATGCACACATTGTTATATGGCACATAAATATCAGAGGATATGAGAGATGGAGCAGATATTTTATATGATAATATTGTACGATTGGTTGAAGTGAATTGTGTCCAGCTTGTGTGTGTGTGTGTGTATTTTGTGATACACTGGGAGCAGGCTTGGTTAAACAGTCAGGCTGCAGCAGGAAAGAAGGACCTTTCAACACCCTCAACATACAAAATTGCAAAACGTTATTATTACTCCCTGCTTACCTGTTTTGTCTTTGTCTATGCTGTGCATTGTATCGTCGTGTCTCCTTTACACACCGTGAGGACTTAGCCTGTTGCTGAAGGAGCTGCCCAGTGCTGTTACAGTGCAGTGCCATGCATGGGTTGGGAAACGTTCTCCATCAGAGATGATAGCTTTGCCTTCAGCCTCCATATCTCCCACCACCTCCACAGGGTCGAGAGGGCAGCCCAGAACAGAGCTGGCCTTCTTCACCAGCTTGTGCAGTCTGTTCCTGTCTACAGCTGTGATGCTGACGACTCTGTGCAGGATGGCTGAGGCCACCGCAGAGTCATATAAAGTCCTCAGGAGTGGCCGGTGCACTCCAAATAAGTTTTGAAATATTTCTAATAATTTAACATATCAAACCTTGTTAGGGATAGAATAAAAAAAGTCCAAACTTATTTCCTTCTTTCTATTTGAAGACGAGGTAGAAACATTTGTATGGACATTAAATGTTAATGTCATTTTGCTGTAAGCGATGTGATGGTATCAAATAGAGAGTCTGATGCTCTTTTTCTTTCCAGTAAATTAATATCGGCAAAAATTGTAGATGAAGTCTTTGTACTTTAACCTTTCTCTACACAATCACTCGCAATCCAGTTTAGAGACGCTGCTCGTCAGGAAGGGAAAGGCATAATTAATTCCTTGTTAAAGGATCAAGTGACTGATGAGTCATGGCCAGGTCAAAGTCGTGGAGGTGGCTCTGATAGGGGACACAATAACACAAGTTGCATCTTTAACTCTCAAATGGCATGTTTGCTAATCTCCCTGGATCAGATACCCCACCTTGAAACCAGATGTAAACTAGCTGTAAGTCTAACTCGGGCCCAACAGTTGTGTTGTGCTGCGCATGGTTGCTGTCAACTCAATCAAACTCAACTAAACCACGATAGAGTTGACCTTGAGCTAAAAAGCCATAGGAGTGTTTCTGTGATCGACCCCAAAACAGGGTTCTTAGTCCACCTGAGAATGTTCTCTCATAAGGAGTGGGATAGTTGCACAACTAGCAGTTTAATCATGTGGCAGGTCTGAGCATAATACAGAGAAAGGAAAGTGTGAGATTACTGTGAAGAGCGTGTTCAGGGGACTTGGGGTTGAGTTTTCTTGAGCAGCGGGACCATTGTTTTCATGGCAACAGGAAGCGCTGAATGTGGTGAAGAGCAGCAGGGCAGCACTGTTGACAGAAACATCTGATTAGCCTCGCCACCTGGACAGGAAGACCTTCACGGGAAATACACGCTGTCCATGTGCACCCTGAGTTCATGAAAACAGCAATGTGTGCCAACAGCAACAGAGCAACAGTCTCCACTTACAGCATTCCCATGCTGAAGATGAAGGCGGCCCAATAAAGGTCGATGGTGTGAGTCATCAGTGGAGAAGACCACATGTAGACTTGATTTTTAGCCTCATCATTCTCTGCATACAGTAGAGGATCAACGGCATGACGAGCTGCATCCTACGCGTCTATCGATCCAGTCTCTAATGTACCACAAAGCAAAATGTAATGGAGTCAAAGATGGATGATAGAAAGGAGTGCAGTGTGAGCGTTGACAGTGTGAGGCACGGCATAGCAACTCAGTTCTGTTAGCTTCTCAGACACTCTGCTCTGGTGATGATGACAGTCAGTGTGGTGGGCTAAACCACTTTTTAACTGGGGGGGTGGTACAGTCTTGACGTGTCACGCAGGGCAGTCATCATTTGATCTCAAATACGTTTTTTTTTTTTTTGCCAGTGTAATCCAAAATCATACTTGAAATTGAAACTTGTTTATTTACCGAGCACTACAAACACTTGCTGTCAATCGCTCCTTTTTGTCAGAGCAATAGAGCCTAAAAATGTATCCTACAATTTCCTTTTCACACCAGATTTGCGTCCCAATCGATTTGAAGCTACTACTGTTACCTGTTGTTTTACAGGTGTTGAAGAGTTGCTGATTCCAACAAAGTTTAGTGCAACTTTTCAAATGTAGTTTTCTCACAGATTGAACCCTTTTCAGAGGACTGAAAATCCTTTTTTGGAAACAAAGTTATTAGCACTTGCACATGCTAGCATCTTGCATTGGTATGAACAACAGAAGCTTAGGGTAGTGTCTAGTTTGTCTAAACTCCATTTAAATATTTTAACTACATACTCATACTGATTAAAATGATGTATCGCCCAGCTTTAGAAGAAAGTATTAAAACGGGAGTCTAACAGATAAAACCTGACAGCGGACCCACAGATCTACTAAAGACAGTGTCCCAAAGACAGTCCACCTCAGAGGGCTTGCAGTCAGGCCACACATTGTAGACTCATTCATGGGAGAAAACAAAAAAATCAAACGTCAGGCAGTATATAGCTGAATGTTTACCTCTGTCTGGGTCCAAGCTTATCGCTGTCTGTCGATGTATTGATCGCCGGTGTTAGCGGTGTATTGTGTGGCGGGTAGAATGGATCAGTCATGTGGTAGCAAAGGCGTGTATGCTTGCATATATACGGCCATAACAGGGATGCCTGCATGCCCATCTTTGTGGTCAGCCACGTGTGGAATGTTAGATATGTAAGAGTGAGCGTCTGGACTGGGGGAGATGCAGGCAGTGTGTATGTTGTTATTGTGTTCATTTGAGTGGGACGGACTCGCCCCTGGTTTCCAATGGAGTGACGTGAGATTTAGGGCCTGGCTCCAGACATAGACGGCTTTTTGCTTACTCGTCATTTCAGATGAAGCGTTTGACTTAAATCCTTGATTGACTGATGCAACACCAACAACACCCTGCAGGCCTAATGCAAGACTCGTTTACTTGTTTTGACATGCATGTATGAATCTCATCTTGTTTATTAATTTGTTTGTATTCAGTAATTTCTCTTGGTTCCCATCATCCATTTAAGACCTGTTTGTTAAAAGAGTTCAAATGAATTCCACTGGCCGTGCTGGTTCAAATAACTATTAAGATCTTTGTGGCTGGGATGTTTTGTATTTTTTATTTTCACAGGAAGCCGACACAGAAAAGCTAATAATAAGGGAAATATATGATGTTTTCCCTTTTCCTGTCAGCACACTTGTAAGCAGCATTTTGGACTTTTGAATCTTGCGTGACTTATTGGCCAAATCTTAACTTTTAAATCAGGAATGTGTTACTTAGTTGAGAAGGGAGGTCTGTTAAATTTGGTTTGTGTGCTAGTTGAAAGACATATCCTGATCTGTGATAACCCCCACATTCTTTACATTGGTAACACCAACTATGGTAGTTGGTAGTTGGCGCTGGTCTTTATGTCCTTAAGGTGTGTTTCGAGTTTAGTTAACTAAGTGGACTCATCTGGCTTAATTTATAAGTATTACTGAGTATCATCTGCATAAAATATATGGAGGGTTTCTTCAAATATTACAAAGATAAAGGTCTGTGACTAGCCTTTTATTTTTTATTTTTTATTATTTTTTTTTTTATTACAAGGGATTCATTGTTAATGTTGAAATTGAGATCAATAATGACATTATAGAGGCATCCACAAAGATGATGCTGCTAGATGCATATAGGGGAAACACTAGTCTCTCTTTTGGCATTTCAGAGCTGCAGAAATGTGCTTTAAAATATATATATTCCATATGCTATGAACTTCCTTGAGATCTCTCATGTTTAAGATTGCCTTGGAACATATAAGGATGGTTGCTACACATGCTGAGGCTGGTGATATTTGGTCACATGATTTCTTCTCTTCTTTCAGCTCTTTACTGATGGAACCACCAACAAGCTAGTGGGCTGCTACGTGGAGGACAGTCCAGAGGATGTGGTCCTTGTCCGAGTATACGGAAACAAGACGGAGCTATTCGTGGACAGAGACAATGAGCTCAAAAGCTTTCAGGTAGTGTAAAAGCTAATGAATCTGTTGCGTGTCCCAGACCAATTGCCCCAGTAAATCAATTAGTGCCTAGAGTACGTTCCTGTCTCATTCTAATGAGTTGTTTATCTTTTTTTTTTTTTTTACTCTCCTGCAGGTGCTACATGCTAATGGTTGCGCTCCTCACCTCTACTGCACCTTTCAGAACGGCATCTGCTACGAGTTTGTGCAGGGTGACGCTCTTGGGACGCAGGATGTCAGGGATCCTTCTTTACTCAGGTCAGCACCTGGTAGTGTGATGGACGTACTCAGGATTTTATTTACTTAGCTCAGAGGTAATTGTGTTATCAAAAGTGTGTCAAGTTCCTGGTTTAGAAACCTCCTTGATACAGATACACGAGGTATTAAACAAGGAAAAAACACACGTCAAAGATGTATGAGCATGAGTCACAAGCAAGAGCATGAGTCACATGTAAATGATAGCTGGTGGACGGATTTAGTCGTGAAACTATTCTTTATTTTCTGAACTAAATACACAAACTTTACTCAAAGAAAAAAATGGGTCCGTGGAACACTGTTTGGAGCTAAAAAGCTACCAGGAGAGTTACTGTTTCACTGTTGCGGGCCCACCGCCATCACTTCTTGTGTAGCATTTTATCTTCAGTGTTACAGGGATCACATTTTCCTCTGAGGACAGTTTGCGTATAGAGTTATGAACATATACCACAGAATCTGTACTCTTCTCCATCTTTCACATGTCTCTACCAAAACTCCATAGAGCACCTTTAACGTTAAAAACAAACAAACCCTGTAGCAGAGCTGTGTGTCTTTGACTGTTGTGTTTCTGATTTCAAATCATTGTTGAAATGTCATTTTTATCAGTAACTGTTTGAGTATGTGTCTCCTTTCAGAATGATAGCCGGAGAGATGGCTCGTATCCATGCCATCCATGCCCACAACGGCTGCATCCCCAAACCCAACCTCTGGATTAAGATGAGAAAATACTTCTCTCTTGTGCCCACAGAGTTCACAGACCAAGCAACCAACCTCAGGTGAGATCAGGTTTCTCTTATGTTTGAGTAATTCTTCATAGGTGAAACTGCTCCAGGTTCCCCTCGTCATTACATACGTACTAAGGCTTCGTTCTCATGACCCTTTCATCTCTTAAAGGGAAGGGGGGGGTGGGGGCAGTTTCCTGAAGTTCAGGCTGAGGCTGTTTCAGTTTGCTTCTTGGCAGCGGCCCTGTGGAGCCGACAAAGGTGGACCATTTCATAACCTTGCAAGCTGCTCGGTCGCAGCTAACGTCTTTGTTCTGATGGCTATTAGATTAAATCCAGCATGTGGCTTTATATAACTGTAACAATTATAGCCGGCTGGATTAGGGAGTCTGAGGCATGCAGTAGGCCAGCAGATGTTTGCTCGGCTCAGGTCACTTTACTCTCTTCCTTGGTTACACAGACAGCTAAAGTGTTCTGCACCTGGACGCCAGACGCTTGTCTCTCTGTGGTCCGAGGCGGACTTTACATATGCCCTCATGTTAATGAGCATTTTCAAATGAGTTGTCTGACAAAGATTCATGTGAGGCAGTAGTTGTAGGAGAGGCTGTGGATGTGTGAGTGTGTGTGTCTTACACAGCGTGCTTCTGAGATTTCTCTCTTCTTGTGATGTCATCCTAGCTGTGGATTAGTTCCCATAAGCCCATTACGGTTAGCACCGGGGTCTCTGTTCAGTCAACCAGTCTGCTTGGATCAGACACTAGCTGGTGGACTTAACCCTCTCTCTACTAGCCGATGATAACACCTTTTCACCCACAAACATTGATGATCTGAAGTGCTCAGTGCGTTGTCATGTGACTGCCGCTGAACACAGGTTTGATGATGACCGCAGATGCAGAAAGATCAAGAAAGGAAGGTATAAAGTAAACACAAAGCAAATGTGGATAATCAGCTCCCAAAAGGAGACAAAGCTGTATAGCCATAGTGACTCTGGAAGGCTTTCAAACACCAGGAGTTTCCACTGAGACCTTGTTTTCTTTAACACTCCTCCCAGGAGCCCGTGCTGAGCAGGTGTGGCTTTTGTGCATGTTTGTCTCAGCTGTTTTCATTTCAGAATATGATCCAACAGTTCGATGACCTTAAAACAACAACAAAAATATGTATTAAAAAAAAAAACAGACATTTTCTCAGGAGGCTAATTTTTGAATTATTGAAGATCAATATTTTCCTGGTGCACCTGAGGTGGTAGGATCCTCAAATTGTAACAGCTTAAATATTAATCAGTGTTGCCAGATCTCGCGTGAGAAACAAGCAACCAGCTCTATGGAAACAAGCCCAAAACAAGCGACCTGTCTCCTCAAATAAATAAAATGAAGCCAAACAGGTGACCTAACCTACACATAGTTTAGAGCAAAGCAAGCCCAAACAAGCAACTGCACTTAAGAAAACAAGCCCAAAAACCCGCAACCCGCAACTCGCAACTGTCGATGTTTGCAAGCGACTTTACAGGAAAAACAAGCCCAAAGTCGCTTATAACAAGCGGACCTGGCAACACTGATATTAATCTGTGTGCCAGATGTGAGATGTACAGATAGATCTGAATACTGCTTTTGGGTGTTCTACGTGTCACAAAATGTGAATATTCAGTGTTTGCACATAGCTATGTCGATATCGATACTTATATCACACAGCCATATTTCCGTCACTTCCCTTTACCATGCTTGTGGAGCCAGTTTTCCAGTCAATCAACACCATTGTCTAGCCACATGTGTATGACCTCGCTGACTTTTCTCCCATCTCTCTCTTTTACTGTCTCCGTTCTTGCAGGATCCAGCAGGAGTGTCCCAGCAAAGCAGTGCTGGAGCAGGAGATAGTGTGGATGAAGGAGCACCTCTCCACACTGGGCTCCCCCGTGGTGCTCTGCCACAATGACCTGCTGTGCAAGAACATCATCCACAACAGCAAAGAGGGTAGGTAGCTTAGCCACAATCGAGCGCCACACTTCTTTCCTTTTTTTTTTTCATCCTCTGCCAAAGCCAGAATTACCAGTCCCCAATCTCTCAGCAGCTTAATTGACCCCCAGTAAATCCAATAATAAAAGTAATGCAGATAATAACAAAAAGGAGAGCATTTGGAGACTTTCGAGGGTCACATACAGGAGGCAGTTGTGGGGTCACTTGTACAGCCAAGCTAGCGTTAATGTGACGTCTACGGAAAAGTAACCAAAGTGTCTTCAGCTGCGTCTCCTTGTAGGGAGTATTAATTCTTCTTTTTTTTTAGTTATTGTGTATGTTAATTCCTGTTGCATTCCCTAGAGTTCAAGCTGTCTCATGAGGTCTTAGTACCCACAATTCAGGTTGTGGTTTGCTATCACGATGCATGTTAGGCAGCGACAGTTTTTGTAAATGTGGGGTGTGGTGGGAGGGATACTGGGCTTTTGTACTTTTTGGAACTATTGCCATCATCAAGACAGAACAGCTGTTTTAAAAAAAAAAAAAACCAGTACAGCATCATGACTTTGTATTGAATGCGTCCTCTTGTTGTCTCTCAGGTCACGTTCGCTTCATAGACTATGAATACTCAAGCTACAACTACCAGGCCTTTGACATCGGCAACCACTTCAATGAATTTGCAGGTTTGTTATAAGCCACGCTGTAGTGAATCACGAGTTAAAGTTATATCCATAAAGTTTCCCTTATTTTATTACCATGGGCTCATGTGTGTGATCAGGAATGGCAGAGCTGGACTATGGGCTGTACCCGAGTCGGGAGATGCAGATGGACTGGCTCAAAGTGTATCTGCAGGCATACAAGCTCTTCACCAAGAAAACAGAGGAGGTCAGCGAGCGAGAGCTGGAGACGCTCTTCGTACAGGTCAACAAGTTTGCTCTGGTGAGGAGGAATATGATGACACACACACATGACAAGCACTATCTTTTACACACTTGCTTTACTCAGTGACTCACATTACTTCATTTGATACCTCGCTTGTCTCTTTCAAGGCCTCTCACTTCTTTTGGGGCTTCTGGGCGCTCATACAGGCCGAATACTCCACCATAGACTTCGACTTCCTCGGGTAAGTGGCTGCGTCCAAGTGTCAAAGATTTGAAGCCGTGTGTGGTGACCCCCCGAGTGTAGGATGTTACGCAAGTGAAAGGCCACTCTGTGTGTCTGAAAATAATCCAACAGGGGGGTTATGCAAGAGTGAAACCAAAAACCCCAAAAAGCCAACATGACTCTTGTTTTCCTTTGTGATCCATACCACTCAACTGGGATGGCCCTGAGGCTCCAACATTTCAGTATACACATGAAAAGTCTAGATGGAACAACACTTCTTATTTAGGATTTGACAGAACCAAAGTCCCATGTAGCTTTTAAGCCTATAAAACAGAGGAGACAGCAGGGGGCTTCTATTTAACATGTGGTATCAATTATTTTAGGGTTTATCTTTCACATAAATCATCTTTAGGTAAAAAATGGATAAAAAAAAAAACAGCCTTTAGCTGAAATATATTGTTGATATTTCTGTCCTGAAGAAGAGTGGAGAATTCAAAATCCAGATTTCCTCCTTTCTTGCCACCTCCATCGTTTTGCTCCTCTGCCTTGCAGGTACGCCGTGCTACGTTTCAAGAACTACTTCAAGATCAAACCTGCAGTGATGGCCCTGCAGATCCCAGAATGAAAAGAAGACGTAGGAAGGCAGAATCCGGAGAAAAAGTGAGGGGAGGGTGCATCAGCTTTCATGCTGGAACTTCCTGTACACTCTCTCAATCTTTCCAGCCCAGCTGTCGACGGACCGGTACCCGCTCTACCTGGCCTCCTTTTCTGCGACGAGCGCGATTACTCTTTTATTCCTCCCAACTTAGCTCCAGGTCTGTCACAACTCTTCGCTCAAGACACTTTTCTGAGTTCTGTCTGTCTGTACAGTATGTGTGAGTGAGTGAGTGAGTGTGTGCGTGCTTTTGCTGTTTGTACTGTCCACCCATCCTTAGAAACCTGACTTCCTACTTTCACACAGACATGTCCCACAGCACCCTCAACAAAAAAATTAGACTTTTTAAAAGATACACACAGATAGCCTTTCCTCTTATTAGTTTGACTGTCTCCATGACTCAATGCAACGGCCTCTTTGTAGTAGGAAACTAACTATAGACGCCTTGCACGTCATATTCCTGAGATTTTTCAGGTTGGTAAAACCATTCCTCCTTCCGTCTGCAGATCTTGAAACATTTAAATTCCAACCCTCCTCCTTTCCTCTGCATCTCTGGTGCTAAGTGCTTCTAGCTGTGGTATCTATGCACTGCCCTCTCCAGACACCAGCTGCGTACTTTGGGGCAGTCCTGTGTGTCCCTCTCTCTCCCTGATTCTTTTTTTCTCTTGTTCCAGTAAAAACGTTTGTCAGTTTCTATTTTAGTTACTCAAAATAAACTGCTGCTAATTTTAGAAATAAAAAAAAAGTGAGTGTTTGCTTGTGTACCTCTCTCCTAAAGGAAGGACTGAGTGTGCGAGACAGAAACCTGTTCAAGCTTTTCACGGGCTGGCTTCAGGTTAGGTCACTATTGTGTTCTAGCAATGGATGATAGAGAGAAGCTAAATGTGCATTTATTTATTGATGTGAAGACCTTCTGGATTATTTAGTATCTCAGGTGAAACGGCTCCATGGTTCTGCTTGCAGTGATACTAAAGGAGGAGGGGAGGTGGTGCGGGTTTAAATGAGAGCACCTGTATCACTCTGTGTGCTTTTCTCTCCTCAACCCATTTTTCCACATTCTTGACTTTTATGGTAACGGAGCGTCGCTCTGTTAAACTTTCCATTAAGACTTCCCGGACCTCTTGGAAAATTACAGCCTCCGTCACCCTCACTACCAACCCCTCCTCATACACCAATATCCCCTCCTCTACTCTTTATGGCCTAATCTGTTTGCTCCCTCCTCACGTTATCATCTTTGATCTCCAGCCCCCAGTTTGGTTTCATATCTGGCCTTTCAACAGGTTGAAACTGCAGCACCTGCTTCAAAGGCGGTGTTGAGTTCAGAGGCTGCTCTCACCGCCACACGATGTGCCAGTCAGTTCCTGCTCACGTCTCACATTTTGAAGTACGTTCTGTTACATAATCGAATACTGCACGATTTATATCTGTGATTCAATCGAGGCTGATTTTCCATTCATTTCATTTATTTGTTACATCTTGGTCACACGTTTGACTCGTGTGGTCTTGTTTGTCCTCTCATATCTCAGTTAATTTGATGAAATGGCATTGAAGGATGTTTTCCTTCAGCCGTTTTAACTGAACACTGCAAACAATAAAATGGTTTTATTTGACTGTTTGAATCCTGCAGACATCTTGGCGCTAACCGGTCCGTTAGAAAGATCTTAATGGCTTCTGTTATAATGAACCTGAGCTCTTTATTTGACTTCTTTAAAGTCATGAATAAATCAGAGCTTCAGATGATATCTTCAGAAACTACTTTTGTCCGCCGGTCTCCAGAGCAGGAACACGTTTCCCTCTCTTTCCCCCAAACACTCTTCAGGATATTTAATCTCTACTAGGAACAGCAGGGGGACACACTGAGCGCTGACCTTTGTCCCACACTCCCCCGTCTCATGTATCTTACGGGCTCAATAATTTACAAAGTGAGCTGCCGCTGCCCCTCACACCATCACCACAGACTCTAATTTATGTTAATGGTTTCCAGTCCGGACATTTAAGCTGGGAAGTAGCCCAGGTGCTGTCAGGTGAATCACGTCCATCTAAGAATGTGTCAGAAGCTCTTATCCTAATGAGTGATGATCAGAAGCTTGTTAATGTGAACTCTTAAATGCTTGTGGCATTGTGAGGGTTTAGAGTTACTCAGTAAAAGAGTCGTTTTATGATGGCACGTAATTGTCTGTTAAACAAATGATCCACATCGGTGTGTGCAATTTCGATTTGAGAGTATTCTTCCACTTAGATTTCCAAAGAGAAAATTGTTGAGCTTGAACGCACAATCCTAATTAAACCACAAGTGGACTAGACACGGGTGGGGACTGAGGAAGAAAAGACTTTGGAAACATATTGTTTAGGGTTTTTTTTTTTTGGATTATATCTTTGGCCCAACCGATATGAGACAAAATCAGATACCGATATATCGGCCGATATCTTTCTTCGATCTGTGTTCGCTCCGTAGAGATAGATTCAGATATAATCCACATTTATTGCGTTGACTCCTCAAATGCATATTAACGACTTATGGAATAGACCTGCTTGTTTAAAACAATGATACTCAAATGAAATGCTATTAGACTGGTGAATAAAATCTAGTAATATCGGCGCATATCTGAGATAGAATTAGCCGATATCGGCCGACATAATCAGCTGGCCAATTCATGGGTGAACGTAGCCTTGGTGATGTCTCCCATATGTCTGGTGGACTGCAGTTTAAAAGCTCTTTAGTCTGGCTGTATATTGTTTCTTTTTTAATAGAGGGTGCATGCACTTATCCTGGTTGATGAGTCGCCACGGTAACGACTTGTCCATCACAGGTAGACTCACCGTCCTCTGTCATCTATTTTGCTCTGAATGGCAAATTTAGAAAGTTAGGACCATTAACTTAAGAAAAAGTCTATTTAGGTAAATTAACAAAAAAGGAAGTAAAATGTTTTGTTGTTTTAGCTTTTTCCAACAAGTGGAGTCGCCCCCTGCTGGTCAATGAGCAGAATGCACGCTTCGGTAACTTGTACTTTGGCTTCACTTTTGGAGTCAAAAAGAGCTACGTCCACTTCTTCTCAACAGGCTGACCGAGGCTCTCAATACCTAAACAATGTGTTCACCAAGTCTTGACTTAAACTATTAGTTATTCTAAATGATGTTTTTTCTTCTTCTACATCAGCAATAAAAGTAGCGTTTTTGTTTTAATGCTCACGTTAAATATTTGGATAAAACTTCAGAGATTTCTAAAGTAACAAAAGTGATCTATATGCCCTGAAAGTGTATCGCAGGAGGAAGGATCTTAAGGTTGAAAATGAGACCAATGGCAGATCCTTCTTCTTACAAGTCTTAAAAGATATTTATTTTGCTCACCCAAAAGTTAGCGAATGGTAGCTAAAGTGTTTGCACTGTTGACTGCACTGACAATTAAGCTTAGGCATCGTCTCTGAGGGGAGGGATCTAGAAAATATTCAAGTTCAAAAAGCTAGAAGAAAAGTTAGATTAATCTCAGTCGAATGTCAAAGTGTTTGACATAAATAGATGAAGTAGTTCTCTTGACGTTTCATACGGTGAAAAGAAGACGAGCAAACCGAACCAGTTTAACGACCAATATTTACAAATCTGTTTCGCCCTCTTGTATCCCCGACAGGATGCCCCGAATCTGTCCAACTCTACTAAAGTAAAAGTTTAAAGTCTTTTTTTAACACATGGGTTTATTTATTGACGGGACCTTACATTCATGTTTCCATTTCACAACAGTCTGTGTTCTTCTAATCGACCCACGGCGGTTAGCTTCAGACGGTTTTGCATTGCAGTTCATTTGAGATTAACTGTGTTTGTGTGTGAATGTACTAACTGACTTTTAAGAAACACTGTACAGGTAACTGTTGTTGTTTTTTTTTTTTGTTCTTTGTACGCTGATATTTACTTTTTTGTAAATGCTTGAGCGCTTTGTAAATGTACTTATCCACTGCTGAAGGAGAGGCTGCGTCGCTGTGTGCGCGGCCGGGAGAGACGGAGGATGTAAATACTGTAAGAAAAAAACTGTGAAAAGCTTACTGTACAGTGATCCTTCACACCTCCGGAAGATAAAAAAAAAAAAAAAAAAAGAAGACTTATATAACAGTTGTCAGTAAATATTTCCATTAAAATGTATAAAATAAGAAACGTGTGTCTGTGTTTTATACGTCTAGATTCAGTTAATGACTTTGAACAGTTATAAAAACATCGTGCTTGAAGCTAAACGCTGAAGTGAACATGCACTGTGCTCACAATGACTAAACTAACATACTGCAAGGATGATACATTAATATTCACAGTGTTGGTTTAGCATCTCATCGATTAAAACAAACAGCTTATGCTGACAGTATTGTCACTTTGCAGGTATGAAGTATAAATGTGTCCTTCCATTGTCTTCTGCAAACCTGGGTCTGGATCGCTGTGGCAGAAGGCTAAGCGAGTGCTCATAAGAACTTTTAAAGGACGCATTTTGACCGGGAAGATTTATAACCCATCACTCAGCTTTAGGAGTCGGTTTAACTGCTGCCGTCTGGAGCAGCTGACGTCAGTAGATCCCAAACTTTTTCTGAAATGAAGAGTCATTTTTCTCCTAAAATTTAAAATATAAGTATAAATGTGTGTTAATGGTAAATGGACTTCAGCTTGTTTAGCGCTTTTCTAGTCTTCTGACTACTCAAAGTGCTTTTCACACCAGAGCTCACACCTACACGTTCACACCGTGATGGCAGAGGCTTCTATGTAAAGTGACCATACTTAACTCCATTCATACACATTTATAAACCGCACACAAAGCAGCGGGAGCAACTCGGGGTTAAGTGTGTTGCCCGTGGACACATTGGACATTTTGCAGCTACAGATTTGGTGGGAGATGGGTTAAATATCGTCATTCCGTGCTGGTGTGAGCTGTAAAGGGACTTTGCTGTGTGACTTTATCACTACAGTAATGTGTGGGGAGTCTCTGTCAGTCTGGAGAGAGTTTGATTAAACATCATCATTTAACAGCTGATAACTTAATACTTCTCAGATTAGACACATCCAAATGAATTGATCTTAATATATATATATATATATTTTTTTAAGTGATTTAGTGCAAACCTTTAATAAAATAATGTTAAATGTTACAAGATAGACAGTGTAAAGTCTTTAGTTTAACTGTAATAGGAACAGATTTTGATCACATTTCTCAGAGTTAATAATTGAATGGTAAAATATTGAATTTGAATGTTTGAGGTGTTGAATTTGTAATCAGTTTGTAAAAGAGTTTGAAAACTGTTATTTTTGAGATATTAAAACATTATAAATCTACAGGTGAACATTTAAGACAAAAGACGGCGTCTGCGTTTTTTGAATAATTCCAGAAATAAGTGTGTTAGGATCTAGTAATGTACAGACAAGTGTTCATTTAAACTTGCACAGTATGAATCCTTTTTTTTTTTTTTTTTTAGTTTGAAGAGGATTTATCTTCAGATTTTATGTGTGAATTGTTTTTATGTAGATAAAAGATGTATTTTTTAGGCCATTTTTGCCTTAATTGGACAGGACAGCTACGAGAGAGCGGGGATATCATGCAGCAAAGGGCCGATGTCAGATTCAGACCCACTGCCTCTATGACGAGGACATTTTTGACATAACCACTAGTCTGTACGGCGCCCCATGGAATCTTGTTTTTTTGTTAGAGCAGCTTTTGACTCACCTCTCAATCAAAATGTCAAAGCCGTTTGCTTTTCAGCCCCTGCCGGTTAGAAGTCAAAGTCTCTTTCAACACCTGTCGTCTTGTGTGAGAGCGAGTGTGAAGGGGAAATGTGAGAGTTGTGTAAAAGTGCTTTGAGTGGTAAAGCTATATGTAAGTACAGTCTATTCACCATTTGACTGTTTCTGCAGCTTATTCAATCACACAGTATAATACTGAACATTGTTGTATGTGGCATGGTGAAGCACTAAGTGAAGACTGCAAACCTTTTGAGTGTGTGTCCATATTTATACATTGTTTAAAGCCGGTTTCCACCAAGAGGTTCGGTTCAGTTCTGTTCGTTACAGTTCACATTTTTTGGCGTTTCCACCGTCTAAAGTTGGGAAGTGTACCAAAATTACTAATCCCTACGTCCTACTTTTTTGGTGCCCTTCTGTTGTACCGATCCGACCGTAAAGGTTGGAGCTAGAAACACTGCAGTCCGTTGATTGGTCGAATGAATCTTCACTTCCCGTGTGACAGCGGTGATGAACACAAAAAGCACTATGTTTAAAAGCTCTGCAGATTTAGAGAGAGTCATTTCAAGGCTGTTTCTGTTATTCTCCTCGGAGATGCAGACCGTCCTATGAATCACTGATCTTTGTTTACTGACACATTCTTTTATTTGTTGAATTTATTGTTTGCACTGCTGTATGTAGTCCATGTAACTGATCTGAACCAAACCTGACCGCTAGGAGGAAACGGGGATTAATTGTTTTCTTTTGTTTTATTTCTTCAGACTAAAAATGTAAATTTTTTCGAAACTGTTCTCTTGGAAAAGGGAACTTTGACATTTTGAATCACTTGATGTTTTTCATTGTTATTAATTATAATTCTCCTGAGATTTTAATATTCAAGAAATAAAAACAGAACACTGAAGAGGACAATGTTGTGCATGAGCGGGAAAGAGCTGAGGTGATGTGTCACCACCAAGGACCAAATTATTAAAAACAAAATCAAACACGATTAACACAACCAATTTATTTTCTCTCAAGGAAAAAAAAAAACAACATCAACACAAAACTCTTGAAACATAAAGAAACATACACCTTTAAATTACACAAGCTCTTATAAACAAAATAAAGTCTCTCTCTATATTTACATCAGCAGGGGTAACGACAGGTGACTCCACAGCACGTCTCTGTTAAAATAAGATGAACACATTCCTCTGATATCGATCTCTCTCTCTGTGCACATCATCCAGCATTATTAAGTCACACAGTCCTGAACATGATTGTACATGATGAGCCCCGAACCCTGAAGACCAAAGTGTGGCGTTTTCTGACATTATGATTTGTAAACCGAGCTTCAGGTGGATTGACCCCAAAGTGTACAATTAAGTTTTCTACAGTATGGTCATTAAGTGATGAGAGCAAAGACACCAAATTCAGACATGAGCCAAGAAGAAGTGTTAGCCACAGAACGCTACAGCATGTTGGACATTCATGTCTGTTTATTTCTGGCTCTAGTTGAACAGTGTAGGGAGTTTCAGATGAACGCAGTCTACAGAACTTAAATGAAACGAGGTTAAGCAGGAGCTAGCCGGTTCTCAGCACCTTCACTCCCAAGATTTTTTTTAAATATTGTAAAACTTTTAATAAACATCCTAATTTAAGGCCCAGTCTCTTTTCCTAGCCTGGTGTTGCTGCACGCTTTGACACATGAATGCAGATCTCCATTAGAGGCCTCTGTGCATTAAGTGATGATTAGTTTGTAGATTTAAAATATATCAACTAGATGTCTCTCTCTCTCTCTCTCTCTCTCTCTCTCTCTCTCTCTCTCTCTCTCTCCACACGGTGCAGCATGTTGGTATGGACAGGCTGTCTTACAACGTCAAAGAAAATCAGTGATTTGTAGAATCTGTTTACTGTTATGTTAACTTTGTACACAGTTTAATATCCTTTCTGGTTTAAATTGACAAATTTGTAGTCTTGCCCAGTGGACAAGTGTTGTTTTAAAATAATTAAAGGCGGTCCATTATTCACGCTTGTCCTGTCATTAAATAGACTTAAGTTAATAAACGCCTGGGCTTTTATTAGAAGTTTTACGGTATTTGGTGTAAGTCTACTAATTTTCTAATCAAGCTACATAAACCTGCAGTTGGCATTACAATGAAAGTATAATTTAAGTTGAAACTTTTAACAATCTGATCTTAAAACATTTAATTGAAGTGCTTTTTTTAAAATAAAGGTCTGTCCTGCCTTTAGTGAAGAGTCTATATTTGTGTTTTTGCATCACCTGTGTTTAAATGACATGAAAGAATGACCTTGGATTAACTTCCTCACAAACACTCTTACAGTCATGAGTTTGGTGTCTTTGTTGTCATGAGGTTGATCAGTGGTTCATTAACACAGATCTTTAAGAAGTTGTTTCCCTGTCCACAGCTCAAAGCCAGGGATTGAACATGAATCCATCGATGTGTCCGCTCTGAGAGGGAGAGGGAGGATACTATCAGAAACATACAGCTACTGCCCTCGTGTGTGAGCGGGATTTAAGGATAGATTTGCCTTTCTGTTGCTGGTCTGCAGATGGAACATTATTTAATGTGAGGTCAATCGATATGTCACTGCAAAAACTGAAAATGAATTTTACTTCCGCTGTCAGTCGTCAAATCTGAAAACTAAATTCCAGAGTTGCTTCAGAGAAGTCGTAGAACGAGGTCTGATGCACAAAGAAGAACAAAGAGTACGACATGTCCTAAAAAAAAAAAAAAGTTGTGAACATTATTTTTAAAGATTGCAGAAACGTATGTAGAAAATAACTTGAAGAAATTATCGCCTACAGTGCTGTGGGAGGCTGCATCTCGAAAAAAAATCAGCCAATGAGATGGAGAAAAAAAAGAAAGGGGAGGGGGGCGCTCAGCACAACAATCAATCAACAATCATTTAAAGAAACAAACACAGAGGTATAAAAAAAAAAAAAAAAGGCAAGGCCTGGGTCCACCCATCGTGCCCTCGAGAGGGAACCGATGGACACACAAATACAGCATTTACAGCACAGCTCAACCAAAACAGTGAGACGTGGAGAGACGGGAGAGATGAGGGGGTGGTTTGTTTGTTAGCTACTGCATCGTTTCAGGGTAGTAACTTCTTAAACAACGTGATGAAAATCATTAATCAATGAGACGTTCCTCAGCTATAAGGATCACTTCATCAGTGATGACAAACAGATCTGTTACAAACACAAACATGTGACTTGGAGTTAAAACTTTGTCAATGAACGCAGAGTGAAATCACCTTCTGTGATGAACTCTCTTTTATCATGGAGACAAATTCAGAGATTTACTTTTTCACTTTAGACTGCGCTATTCTCCTGGAGGCTGGGGGGGTTTCCCTCTACACGCACGCACGCACGCACGCACGCACGCACGCACGCACGCACGCACGCACGCACACAATCTATATAATAATATAACAGAAAATAATCCTGTTGCATTCATCGCTTTGCATCATGGGAAGTGTAGGATCCGGTGTTTTTGAGGCATAAATAACAAGGAACTAAAAGCTGAAAAATGTCCCCCTTTCTAAAAGTTCGGGAATACTTCTGTTCCTAATATTTTCAAGGTGGAAAATTGAATTGATGTGGCAGGCTGACAATCTGAACCATGTGTTAGGTAGGTGAGAACTAAAATGGTGAGTCCATGTTATCAACAGCATGATGATGAGAAACTAAAGGTTGTAGGTCTGCATTTTTTATTCTTTACCAGCATTCACCAGCAGGGGGCAGCACTGCTTTACTGATAACATAAAGCTCCATCACATGCCAGTTACTGAAACAGGTGAAAATCCCCGTGAGGAATTGAATTTGTGAAAGTCAGCGTGGAAAGAAACAAAGCAGCTGATGACAAATCAATGAAAGGAAATTAGTACGGAAACAGCTTGCCTTTGTGTGTGTGTGTGTGCGTGTGTGTGTGTATGTGTGTGTGTGTGTGTGTGTGTGTGTGTGTGTGTGTGTGTGTGTGTGTGTGTGTGTTTTAATGAAAACAATCTACAAGGGTAAGTTTTTTATACCACGTCTTCATTTTTGATTTACCGAGGGGATAGCTCAATCCCTCTGTGTCTCCTCTGTTCTTTTTCTTCTTCTCTGACAGTCAGCCAATCAAAAGCAACCTTCCTCCTGAGCTACACTCTCCCTTTCACTTCACTCCCCCCCCTCCCCTCCCCTCCCCTCCCCTCCCCCCCTTTTCAGTCTGTCAGGAGCACCAGTTCCCCTTCACTCCTCTCTCCTCCATCACTTTCCTCTCCTTCGCTGTACAGCGGCCGCTCCCTCTCTCTGTCCCTCTCCCGCTCTCTGGGTAGGGAGGTGGGCATGGCCTGGCCCTCCGCTCGACGTGGCGCCGCGGGCACCTGTGGCAGGTAGTGCTCCAACAACGCAGGGTGAAAAGGCATGGCCACGGAGACTGAGCCGGCGGTGACCGGGTACTGACCGTCGCTGTGGGAATAGTGGATCTGCTGTGGTTCTGTTTGACTGAAACGACAAGAGGGGACATGTGGACGCTTATAGCAACACTTTGGTTTACCTGCATTTCACAAAATCTGAGGTTTGACTATAAAATGTCGGTTCAATACACTTTCATCAAAGTCTCAACAAGTGTTCATGAATATGTTCACGATTTTTAGTAGCGTGTTCAGACTTCTTTTGAGTGGTATGGCCCAACTGAGGCACTGACTTGTGCAGGGCTGGCCCGATCAATTAAGTTCCCTTTCTAACTCCACCAATCATATCTACTTCATCCCAAAGATAATGGCAACATACTGTCATGTAGATAACATATTCTAATCACATGCAAACTCTTGTACACTGTCAACATTGCAGAAATACATCGATTGGTAAAGTCTTGGTCCTGAAACTTTGCCAGTTAGTTCAGGCAGAATAGAATAGAATAGAATAGAATAGAATAGAATAGAATAAAATAGAATAGTATAGAATAGAATAGAATAGAATAGAATTACTTTATTGATCCCAAACTGGGAATTTGTGGCGTTACAGCAGCAGGTTATCCAAACACACAATATGAGCAAAAAACACAATGTAGGCAAATCCAAACACAATATAATATTAAATACAAAGTAAATAAGAACTAAAAATATCAAAACTAAGAATGGGAATATATACAACCAGGATTTAACTAAGCATTACTATTATTAATAGTCTTAAGTCCCGCTTCTGAGAGGGCAACATGCCAATTACAGTTTAGGAATATTTAAGATGGCACCTAGGGCGGCCAAAAATATTTCAAGGGGGTGCCACTGGACACATCCCTACTGCCAGTCATAAAAATCACAACAGTTAACGTGTATATTTAACAAAACGGGAGAGAGGAGGGGAAGAGCAATAAAGAGGAAGGAGCTATTCATCGCACGGATTAAAGCCAAGGGGGTTCTTTTTTATATTTCCATTTGGCTTTAATGAAGAGACTAGAAACAAAGAAACTGACAATATTTGACACGAAGGAAAAAAACAATGAAACTGAAAAACTTTTCAAACAGTTCCAATCTCTCAGCTCAAGTAGGTGAAGGAGTTTAGAGGAACGATGGTGGCGGAGGCTATTCATTATCAAGGACAAACAAAAGCTCAGTAGTGCACTTTTGTTTTTTGTTTTCAAGAATGAAAAAGGAATGCTGCTGGTGCTGTTTGTCTCTACCTGTGTGTGTAGGTGGCTCTCTGCTCCTGCCGCCTGCTCTTCATCATGGCCTTGTACTCGCCGACCCTCAGCCTCCGCCCCTCCACGATGCAGGTCCGCTTGGGCCGGGGTTTGTACTTGTAGTCCGGGTAGCGCTCCAGATGCTGCCTGCTCAGCCTCGCCTGCTCTTCATAGTAAGGCTGCTTCTCTTGGTTGGACATGGACTTCCACCTGGAGCCTAAAGATGAAGGCACATTTTACAAAAAGAACCAGGAAGGCTTTCAAACAAAAAGTCAGGCTTGAAATAGAACCATCAGTGTGAAAACAGGCACGGACATGGATCCTAATGATACTAGTTTTATAGTGTACTGAACAGCCAATAGTAGGACACTAAAGCAGTTATAAGTTTAACCAAAATCTAAATAAATCAACATAAATGGTTCATATGACTCTGCAGAATTTGCATGCATGTCTGTGTGTATCAGTTAAAAAGGGATAGCTCACAACAACAACCTTGCCACAATAGAAAGGAATGTAAATGTTTATTTCAAGGAAAGGGATTCAGGCCAGTGTGTGTGTCTGTGTGTGTGTGTGTCTGCATGTTTCTGTGTGTGTGTGTGTGTGTGTGTGTGTGTGTGTGTGTGTGTGTGTGTGTGTGTGTGTGTGTGTGTGTGTGTGTGTGTGTGTGTGTGTGTGTGTGTGTCTGTGTGTGTGTGTCTGCATGTTTCTGTCTGGTGGGGAGAAGCAGGTGGCTGTCTGTGCCCTCACATGTGCCAGGGCAGCGTCTCAGAATAGAGCCACCGACTCACCCAGGATCTTGCTGATAGAGGAGTTGTGCATGTCAGGGAAGGCCTGCAGGATCCTCCTGCGCTCGTCCTTGGCCCACACCATGAAGGCATTCATCGGCCTCTTGATGTGGCCCGAGGAGGGAGGGGGCCGGGCCTCGGCATAGCTGCCTGCGACCGAGACGGGCAGGGCACCTAGAGGAAAGAGGGGTTTAGTGAGACGACCACATCAGACTGCTTGGTTTGGAACACGTTGCTCATTCACCCTTAATTATATCTCTTTTTAATCTTGTCATTAAAGGGTAAATAAACACCAGAGTTTCAGCTAAATAGCATCTAACCTGGAATTACAAAAAAAACAATTTGAGTTCAGAGCCGTATCACTTTGAACTGTTAACACAAGGAGTGCTGAGACCACCGATGCAGAGGACATGAAGGGGCAGACCAGGATGGAGGACTTTTCTGAATTGTCTACAAATCCCACTGGAGGATTTGAATGTTATAGCTTTCACGTTTTTAAACTAATTGCCCTGTTTTTGTACTTTACAATCACCATCTTTTAAAGCAATATTAAATGTCTTCCCCCTGGCTGGGCTCATGATAAACTCTGGGTCCTAGATGAACCCTTTGGAATAGCAAAGGGTTTTTGGTAGAACCTGTGTCTTCTTTTTTTTTTTTTTACAGCCCTATAAAGGCTGAGCGCTTTGTGATAGAACCCACCATGAAGTGTTCTGATGGAACCATTTCACCAGAAAAGGAAAACCTTTTTTGGAGGGTTTTAGAAGGATCCTTTCAAAAGTGGTTTTAGATTTAACCCTTTATTTTGGGACCAAGGAAGAACTCTTTGAAGAGACAGTTTCAAGAGAAACCAAAAAAAGGGTTCTTCTGTGGGGATAAGCTAAAGAACCCCACATGGATCTTATTACACCATTATGGTCACCAGTGCGGTCATGGCTTAGAAACTTTTTTCAATGCAAATTGAGGTTTCCACATTTCTACACTGGATTAATTTAAATATATCATGGGTATTGTCACACAAATATGCACATAAATTTCATTTTCATTGAACATAGGGGCTATATCCTTCTCCTCTTTTTTTGTTTGTTTTTGTCTGTTTGTTTTCTATTTTATTTTATTTATTTTATTTATTTTATTTATTTATTTATTTATTTATTTATTTATTTATTTATTTATTTATTTATTTATTTATTTATTTTTATTTTATTTTATTTTATTTTATTTTAATTTTTTTAAATTTTTTTCTCTCTCTTATTTCACTGTTTTGATGTGTATGTAAGTCTGTTTATTCTTTTCTTGGGGGTATTTTTTTTTTATTCATTCAACATCTTATGTCTGCATCAGTTTAGATAAAGCCTTATAGAAAACAAGCTGCTCCGGGGACACGTACCCTCAGAGTCACTGCTGAGGTGGTCCTCGGTGGGCGGCAGGCCTTGACTGTCTTCACGCCGCTCTGAGTGAGAAATTCTCTCGCTGCAAGAACTTTTATACTCCTGCAGACATAAAAAAAAAAGACAATGACGGAGGAAGTCAGACATGGAATATTCACACCGACACAAAGGGATGATTTGAATTTTGTCTGCAATAAAAGATGACCCAATGTTCAGGGCACGCATGTGCTACATAAGAGTGCTATTTAAGGTAAAGAGAGCGCGCACTCGCCGTATCAGCTGCTGTTTAAATGCAGGGCTATAAATGCAAAGAAAGGAAAGTGCAACACTACGGAGGTGAAAGAATGGTGTTTATTGTTTGAGAGAGGAAAGGTGAAGGAGAAAAGGCAGAGGCGGGAATGTAGCAACTCGGAATTTGCAAAACTATCACACCACCATCTTTTCTATCATCCACCGCTATGCTGTTAAACATTATTCATTTTCCATGCATAGGAGTGCAATACCAAAATAGGTCAGTGATCAGTGATGGTGTTAAAGCAGCAGCGGAGGTAGGACGAGATGGAGCAGGAGAATACAGAGGAGGAGGAGGGGGAGCTCCAGAGTACAGTATTACTGTGGACAAAGAAAGCAGGCAGGTGGCTCAGTCAATGCCACACTGAGGCCTTTGTGGTATTGTGAGGCTGCAACAGCTGTTGCCTAAGGACGAGGCTGAGACCAAAGCTGCAGCCACCTCAAAGACTGAAAACCAAGACCGGAATAGAAGACAATTTTTACAAGAACCAAAACAAAAATATGACAACCAGGAGTCAGCGAGGTGCTTCAACAGCACTTGGAAATACTACAAAAGTTAAAAGTCATGCAAGAGGAACATTTTGTTTTTCATTTGCTTTTACTACCAAAGTCATGTTCTTGCACAACACCTTTCACTGTAGCACATGTACTCACAAGAGATTAACAGCCGTTAATAAGAGCTATGATTATTATGTAGCTGCATAGCGTCTGTGTTTGATCGTTCACCGTGTTCAGCAGCATTTTTCAGAAGTAAACACCTAAACTCACTGAGCTGTATTTAACAATGCGCTTCTGTGTGTGGTTCCACTCCAGCTGGGGTATTTTTCAGCTGGTCTCAACCCTAAGAGGCACGGTTCCCTGAAACCCTAAACCTGACTCTAACCCCCCGATAAGCCCACTTCATGTCAGCCAGAGAAACAGAGGAGGTAGGACTGTGAATGTTTCCACTTCTACAGTCTGCTCAGCTGAATCTGAACCACTCGTATCAAGATCTGAACACGTGGTGATATAAAACCCTTTTATGAACATTTAAGCATTTTAAAAGGAGCAATATGCAGCTCTGACACAGCGTAGCGTTTAAAATTCAAAACATTGTAGAGAGCTGTCTTCCTTCCGCCCAGCCCCCTCCTCCTTACAGTCAACGGGCATGCGTGTTGCCATGACGCTGACATGGAAATGGAAGCTTCAGCGTTTGACCAGCTCTGCATCAATCTTGAAACCTTTCTGCTTTCTAACCTCTCTCCATTTTTCAAAAGCCTCTCCAATATTGATCCTAGTTTGAGCACGTTTCTGGTTTTGCAGCATACTAGAAAAATGCAGAGGGCTTCTCTCGCCCGCTTCCATCGCTGCAACACCTGTTGGTGTGCCGTTTGCGAGGCAAACTGAGGGGTGTCAAAAACGGCCGTGTCTGGGTGCCTTAAAGTCGTCTACCTTTGTCTGGTCAAAATAAAAACAGAACACTCAGGACCAGAATCTAAAGTTAGAAGGTTGTTGTCAGAGAAGCCAGCACTTCAACTTAGCATGTTTCCTTAATGTCTGATGGTATAGTGATGTCATTGTATCATTTAATTAAGTAGATATTTTACAGATTGGACCTTAAATTGCTCTAATTCTTTTTGACAAAGGGTCGCTAGGTTGATCGATACCTCAGAATTCCGTGTGGCACGTGTACATTTACTGTAAAACATGTTTTATTTAGATATTTTATAATAACAATGTATAGGAACAATGTTAAAAAAGTTGTTTTTAGTAATACACCTACACTGAATTAGCATTACAAAGCTTAATAGTGAGTTTAAACCAAGCAGAAACTCCAGTGTTGAGAAGTGAAGCCAGTGTGGCCTGCAGTTCCTAACGTGTCCACTAGAGGCTGTTTACAAAAGCCCTGGTAACTCTGCTGGCCTACACGTACAGCAGAGTTAAAGATGTTTACAGCCTGGTGCATAAAACAACTTAGGTCTCAGTGGCTCATTTCTTTATCTGAACATGCAGAAGTGGGGTGAATGTATTTTTACAACTCATCCGTTTTGATTATATGAAGGCTAAGTGGTATGCGTACATTTTCATAAATAGAAACGTGGCTAATTTGACTGACAGGTGGGCTTGTTGTAGCTGTTTACAGGCGCTTGTTCAAGTACCTTGTGTTTATTCAAATCACGGCTTATCCCTCACACTGCTATGGTCGGATCATCCGTGTGGCTTTAACGTCAGAGTGTGTGAGCTTATTAAGCCATGAGAGAAAAAAAACATGTCTGACAGGAGGTCTGGAATAGGTATGGCACTGTGTAGTCTGAACATTTAGCTCACCATCTTTCCCCCGCTGTCCCTCTCTCTCTCCCTCTCTCGTCCTCCTGCGCTGTGGTTCCTCAGGAGCAGTTGGGCGTCGTGGATGGCCTGAGTGACCACATCTCCATCTCCGAGGAAACCTGAAGAACAAAAACACCGAGCAAGAAGGAGAAAAGAAAAGATGTGAATGATGCTGATGAGGTAAATGAAGATCAATGCAGTTGAATCTTTGGATGCGGCTGCACTGAAGAAACCCGTGTGACATACAGCTTCACAACTCTTCCCCGACACGCAGATGAGAATCACCTTTATGTCCTTCTGATGGAAATATGAGGAAGGTAGAGCCTATACAAACTCAGCTTATCTGAGAGAATGAGGCATGCAGAGTTGAGATAAAATCAGACGGATTTGCATGTGTTTCCATAAAACACTGAATAGCGCATAACATGACATTCTTTTCTCTGTATAAGCCAAGGTCAAAGAGCTTTTCACAGATACCAAGCATACCATAGCTTACACTTGTATTAGTAGCACAGTTTTAGGACTAAGTTGTTGAAAATTAAGAGATGACACCAGCACATCCATCATTCAGTAAACGTACAGACACCCTCAGTATTCTACTAAAATTGTGTCTATTTAGCATAAATTGTTAATCTGCATTTCCTGTTTTGAATGTAGCTACAGTACTGATTGTTACCAAAAGCTCATAAATGTGGGTAGTCTGAATAGCACAGAGATTCTCGGTTTATCACACCATGTGGATGGTACCATGCCTTCTGCCTTAAGAGTTTGAATTCCTTTTGGCTGCATTTTCAATAAGCAAACAGCGCTAATGTAATTTTTCCTTTTCTTCCTTCACTGTTTATTTGTGTTTTTCTGCACAGATTGTAGTTCTTAAGTTTGAAAGCTTCTTTTCCTTTAACTTTGTTGTCAACTTCAGGTCTAGTCGCATCAGTGGAAAGTCCAGTGATACACTATGTATGCACGACTGTGTATCGAGACACCTGAGTACTTGATGCATAGGCTGTATACAGATGGACAATGAGCCTCAACCTCCTTCTGCTTAACAAAGATGACGCCAATTACCCCCCTGACGGGCGCTGACGTTGCGCATTTGTAGCCAAAGTCTGCTCAATAGTGATTGGACGGCCGTCAAACCACTCCCACTACGAAACACAAGTTTATCTTACTAATGAAATGTTGTGGATCCCTCAGGTCGGTACAGTCCACAGCAGAACAGGTTCTGTCAGGTGTTTGAAGTAGACACTGACGGTTATTGGAAGTTCCAGGGCTCTTGTGTTAGTGTTCATTATGTTTCCTCTTTTACTCTACTCAGTGCAGGCAGCTCTGCAGGGGGCCACACGCATCAACCGAGCTGTCAATCACGGCATTTTACGCCTTTTAATAGCATCAAATAATTAATAAAAAAATGTTTCTCAGAAAAAAAATGAATTTAACACAAATAGCACAGTTAGCATGATGATCACTGTCACAACAACACCAGGTGCAAAGTTGTGTTTTCATTTTATAGTTTGACTTGTGTCCCATCTGTTAACATGGTGGTTCATGAGCTTTACCGCAACCAGTCAGTAGGGGGAGCTCTACGTCTTTTTGGCTTGGCTTGAGGCGAGTTGTTTGCGCTGTCCATTCTTTATGTAGTCTTATGGCTTGAACCAAGATACAAATAAAAAAAGATGCTAACTCTTTTAATGATAAACTAAATTCAAAGAAAAGTTAAAGAAGAGTTGGTTTGGGTGCAGCCTCTTGGTGATAAAAATGTTGTGACATTTAGAAATCTCTGCAGGATTAGTCAAACTAATTAAAATGAGTCAATTATAGAGCCATACTTTCTATCAAGGAGTGTATCAGTCAGGTGTGTGGGGGGGTTGGGACTCACTGAGGGCAGATCGAGACGGGCTGTGGTTCACTTCTCTATGATGGTCTCTGGGTCTGTAGGTCCCGTGCATCCCCAGAGATCCCAGCTCCAGGCCCTGCGGACTAGGTGTTTTCCCCAGCTCCAGCCCCTTTGGCTTGGAGGTCAGGTTCAAGGGCTGACTGGCTTCCTGAAAAAACACAGTGAGAGCGAGCGATGAGCAGGGGTGGGGCCACCGACACACATTCAGGCGTAAACCACAAAAGGCGGAGGGTGTGTGCGTGTATTCCGGTTATGCACGGCAGATTTGGCATGTCGGAGCGCATCCGTCACACCTTTGAAGCGTCCCAGGTTCTTTTGTCTTTGTGTTCCCCTCATCCTCTCTTCCCTTTTGTTTTTTTTTAAGCCGTGTTGCTGGATCCCTGCTTGAGAACCAGGCGTGCAAATACAGTTCACGCTACATTCTCTCACACACACACACACACACACACACACACACACACACACATGTATGAGCACCCTCACACACGTCTATACCACACACGTTAAATCTTTGAACAGAGGGTGTGGTGTTTTCAGAAAGTTTTTTCAGCTTCCCTAAGTGCCCCAAAGTAAAATTCTCTGTTTAATCTGGAGGGTGTCACTTACTGTGCATTTAACCACAAGTAAATGGCATTAAGTAAACAGTACATGAACACACACACACACACACACACACACACTGCGCAGTAAACATATTGGCAATATTGGCAGTATAATATTTGTATGTTTGGGACTTGAGAAAAAGCTTTTATACTCTAAGGCCCCGTGTCCACCCAGAGATTTTTCCAGTTGTTTTCAATGGGTAGAGAGCGATCTCAGCAAGAAAGCAGCGAAAGAGCCCAGCGTCTTCTTTTTTTTACAAGTGCTCTGCTGTTTTTTTGCGGCCGCTCTGATTGTCAAGTTGAAGATCTTTCAACTTTTCAGAAAGGCGCTGTTGACGGCACGGCACTCTTTTCAAAATGATATGATAATGAATGATATTCCCTGTAGTTTTAGCCTCCTGCAGATCGTATCTTGCACTCACATCCTCTTTGCTCCGAGTATGCTTTGGTAAAAGACGATCTCAAATATAAAACATGCAGTAAAAAGTAACGGAGCCGTGTCGGTCATACAGCGGCTATTGTCAACAAACTGTTGTCATAGAGACAGGACGGACGAGCAACGGTTTTCTTCTAAAGAGCAGAAACGCTTCATGCAGACACTCCCCGAGCCGACAGCTGACGCATTTCTGCCCGGACAAAAAACACTAGGTGGAAACAGGGCCTTAGAATAACTTGGAAATGGATGACAAACAATACTGTCATAAAATTGTACCTGTCTGAAGGATCCACTGCTCCTCTTGACAGAGGTGGGGTGAGGGTTCTGCAGCAGCTGCATGGGGTAGTCCACGGCTGTGGAAAGGGGTGCAAATTCATGTATGAATTACAGCATTACTGATCGAAGCTAAGACTTGATTCAAATCTAATAAACAATCAAATACCAGAGAGTAACTCTAACAACAGCAGTATCAGAGAAATGTGCAATAGAAGATTGAGGGCCGGATTGAACGGATTTGCAAGCCGCTAAACCTTTCAGAAGGCAGCGTCTGTAAATAAAATCTGTAAATATCTGACATTACTAATACAATCAGGGGTTAAATCAGTCAATCTGTCATCCGTTCAAAGCTTCATCTGTGAAGAGGCTCTGCAGCCGTTACGCACATTTTCATTCACACGCGCTGACTATGCAGCAGGAGCAATTACAGGTTTAGTGTTTGGCTGGAGGTCACTTTGACATGTGACTGTAGATGCCGGGGATTGTTCCCCCAACGTTCCAGTTGGGACACGCCCAACTCTTCCAGTTAGCCACAACCACCCCATGAGTAATGCTAATTACACTATGAGCATCAGTAAAAAAAAATGACGTAATGGGAGACCAAACCATCTTCTACGGCCATATCTCGTTGGGAGGTTTATTTATTTATTTGAAAAGGGACAGTCTACATTAAATACATACATTACGCATGTAAACGTACCCGAGTTAGCCGAAAAGGCTAATTTTCATCGGCAGTCCCTTTGTCGGATGTTTTTTGGCATTGTAGAATTGAATATAATCCATTTACATGCGTTCATTAGTCACAAATACACATATATATATATATATATATACAATACAATTTGAGTTTCCAACATAAAACATGATACAGTTAAAGGTACCACGGGGAGGAACAGCATCAGTGTTGAGATTGTTGGTTCTCAATAAAACTTTTTTTTTTTTTAAGATTCATTTTTGTGCTTTTTGTGCTTTTATTGGAGAGATAGGACGGTGGCTAGAGTCAGAAATCAGAGAGAGAGAGTGTGTGGGGAACAACATGCAACAAAGAAGCCGCAGGTCGGATTCAAACCTGGGCCACCCGCATGGAGGACTATAGCCTTCGTAAATGGGACGCACGCACTAACCACTGTGGCACCTGCGCCCAAATAAGGCTTTTTTTTTTTTAAACATTAAATATAAATGAATGATAAGATGTTGATTTGTGGATTTGTAATACCCCATAGTGTATCAACACATTGCTTTGCTTTAAATCCACAGTATGAAGCATTGCAGGCCATGACCTTCAAGTTTTGCACGCTAAGCAAATTGTTTTTTGTTCTCTTCATTATCACAGAATTTAGAAAAGTAGCTGAACACCGACCATCAGAATGGGCAACATAGATTGTGAAATCCTACAGTAAATGGTAAATGGTAAATGGACTGGACCTTGTATAGTTGTTTTCTAGTCTTCTGTCTACTCAAAGTGCTTTTACACTGCAGGTCACACCTACACAGTCACACACTGATGGCAGAGGCTGCTACATGTAAAACGTCATCAGGGGTTAAGTATCTTGCCCAGTGACACATCGGACATGCAGGAGCTGGGGAGCCAACCCGACATTCCAGTTGAGAGACGACCGACTCCACCACCTTCCCAAAGCCGCCCATGGCTCTACTTTTTCCTAACTTTGTAACATGTCAATACATTACATTCAAATAACAACAACAGACTTTTGTGTAAGCCTGTCGTAGAGGTGATGTGCACTGAGACGAAAAAGGAACACAGGCGACTCTCCAACGTGGTTTCACAATAGACTTTGATTGTGTTTCATTTGAGATCAAATACGAGTTAGTTCTCCCTTCTCTTGAACTCGACTACTTCTTGAAAAAAAAAAAGAAGCTGTGAATAGAACAAGTTTCTAATAGTTAAATTCAAACAAATAGAGGTCACCACTGCACAGCTATTTGTTTTATCCGTCTTTATCATCAAATAAAAGACGCCATCAAATAGCTGACTTATTCTGACCTCTTTCAAACAACCCGACCGTTTTTATTTATTTTTTATTTATCCGTCAGAACATTCTGAGACACTCAAACATAGCCACTTAAATTCCTCAGAGAGCAAATAAATGGTTATCCGCAAATTCCGCCTACAATGTTTTAAAGACTGGCCTTGTGTCTTTTAGGTTTTTGAAAAGATGGAGGAGACAAGGTCACACACAAGCCCGGCTTTTAAGACTCGTGAAAGCATGCACACAGCTCTCCACGCAGTGCCCTCTATAGCCTGCTAACTGTGCAAGCATACGTGTATGAAAGGAGCGATCAGGCACATTGTTCAATTGAAGCATACATTTGTATCTCACGAATGCCTTTCCTTTTCTATAAAATGGGCCTTGAGCTGCAGTGCAAGGAGATGCTCCAGCATCGATGGTGCTGTTTGTTTTTGTGGCCACAACTTTTCAGCAGAAAAGTTTCTGACCTTCAAAAGCTTTCAGTCGTTTTCAGAGAAGTCCAGTTTTTTTTTTATTCTTCCTTCACAAAAGGAGGGGAAGAATGACAGAGATGAAAGAAGAAGAAGAGGAAGCCCGTCATAATTCATTCACTTGATTAAAAAGTGTTTTAAAATGGACAGTGAGGAAGTGAATGATGGGACTGAATTTGGTTTAAACCGCGATTTAGGTCAGAAATGAATGCATACATTAAACTGCATTTATCATGTTATCTTGTAGATTAGTCTCCTCAGTGTCTCCCTGTAGTCACAGTGACGGAAAAAAAAGGACGACCCCTCTGCGCCTTTGAATGTCTCACCTCACTTTAAAAAATCTCCTGGACAGCTCAGCGGACGAGTCGAGAGTAATCTTCACCTCGTGACATGAAACTTTTCATTTTTTCTTATTTGTGAATATTGGTTGTGAGTGACTCTGCCTGCATGTCACTGCTGTTGATTGAGAGACACTTTGTGATTATACTAAATGTCCCACACCTGAGCACACACAGTAGGTGGAGCTTTGTCTACTTAAAGATCACGTTGGGGAATTGTTTGAGAATACACATGACAAAGATTCAGAGGGACTCGAAACGTTGTGATTTTTTCTAATAACCTTGTGTTGCTTAGCAAGAATAGTGTGCGGGTTATTTTCTTTTTGTCTTTTTCAAGTGATAGTTTGTCGTCCTAAGCACCAACTTCATGAGCTAGTTAGATGTACGAACACTTCCTTTGCTCCTTTGAAAAGCATTTGATATCCTAAAAAAGTTAGCAAAGAAACATGAATTGTGACTATTAAACCCAGTAAGCTTTGCTGCCAGTTGTGCTTCACATAACTGACTGAAGACTTGTCCATATGAGAACAACCCTGAGGCTACTTTCTTTTCCCCCGTTGCGTTTGCTATTCATCCGTGGTTATGTGATTTAATGCGAGCCAATGTGTCCCGACCCGTCTCCTCTCCACAGCGCTGAAACCTGTGTGTGTTAGCTCGATGACCTACCTGGCTTGCAGGGGATCGGCTGCAGGGGTAGGGTCATCTGGGACTCAGAGGTGACCTGCGGGGGCTGCGTGTTGGGGTGGAAAGCTGGGATCATCACGTAGGGCATGTTCACCTGCTGGGACGAGGCAGAAACAAACACAACTCACGTAAATGCTCCTGCGTCGTCTCCTCGTCAAACACAGATGTCTGATCTGCTGTGTGAACTTCTCATAAATATATATATCACAACCCCCCATGGTCATGCACCTGTCTGAAGTGTGCATAGACGTGTGTAAGGTCTCGAGAGGGGCTGACCTGGATCTGCTGCTGGAGCAGGTTGATCTTGTGCTGCTGCTGGATCAGCTGCTGCTGCTGCTTGGCGATCTGAGACACAGGACATGGTCATTTTCACGTACATCATTTTTTTGACAGTGTGATCAGGGCTTCATTCAAGAACTCAACCTGAACCCCAACAGCAAAAATACCTACAACTTGTTCTGTGTGTCTATTACATTCAGATTCAGTGATTAGACACCTGTGACCGTTACCTGTTCCTGCTGTTGTCGAGCCAGCTCCATCTGCTGCTGCTGTTTCTCCAGCAGCAGGGCGGCCATGTTCCTCTGCTCCGAGTGAGCCCCGAGGAGCTGCTCCCTCAGACCGCTCAGCTGGTTGATCATCATCAACAACTGGAGCTCCTTCTCTGCCAGGGACTCCGGGGTTCCTGGAGGAGTCGGAAAGGAGAGCTTTCTCATTTCAAACAGCTTGTGGATTTTTTTTTAGGAGATGCTGTAGCTTGAGTGTGAATCCAACAGTGGGACAGTGACAAAGGAAAATAAAAAAGACGCTGCTTATCAACAGACAATGCAGGAAACTGCTTCACTCTCCTTGTGATGTCACAGTGGGATTGTGGTAAAAGAAAAAAATCCCCTCCCCTCCCCTGATATCTCCACCCATGGACTCCACCCCCAGACTAGATCGAAACCTTTGCAGCAGGTCTGCCATTTTTATTCTCACTACAGAGGAGTGATGTCTACAGGGAAAATTCAGGAGGGGGCTCACTGCATTTAAAGAGACACACACACCAAAACGGAGCGTTCTGAGAGCGTTGGTTTATACAGGGCCACAAACCTCCTCTGGTGCTTGATTCATGTTATATTTTGACCAAAGCACAGCACAGATGTTTCATTTAGACTACAGGGGACTGTTTGAAAAGGTAGACAAGGGGGATAATATGTCCTCTTTAAAACAATACAGATGTAGCAAACGATTATGACATCCAACCTGTGCTGTATCACATTATTGCAGGTATGTCAAAGAGGTTATTGAACATGACTGAGGTGAAAAACACAAGGTGAAAAACATATGCACTTAATTTAATCAGAAGGTCAGAAACTCAAGAGATATGTGTGTGAAAGGGAAGCAGCTCTCTGCAGATCTGAACTGAAAGAGTGCGGCAGATATTTGCACAATATACCAGTAACATGCAATACTGGTATGAAAGCAGTAAATAAAGTGGTGAAGAGATGTTGGTAGCGACTGCAAACTGACCTTTCAGTTGTCCTGCCCACCCTGAGCTTTTATCCAGAAGTTTCTCCTTCCAGTCGACATTCAGCAGCTTCTCAATGGTGGGCATTACTGTTAACAGAACACATGAGGTACTCAGCAGAACTGCACTGAGCTGCACTAGATGGCATGAAAGAAAAAACATTTTCTGTCAAATAAAACCCATCTGACACCAAACTACTCTCTCAGCCTCTCCTCTGCCTTCCTAATGGAATTGATTGAAGAAGGGCAGAGGTTGTTTGTGCGTCTGGGAGAAGTTTTGAGTGTTTGAGTGGATCAATATTTGAACAGCGAACAATCCAAGGTCAGCTAGTGGAAAGAGCTTGAGAAAAATTTAAGGCGAGGAGTGCCTGCTGGTGAAAGACTTAAGGGCAGGGAGAGGCTTGGGGGGGCGACTCACAGAGCAGCCTTTTACTCTGTTAGTGGACGATGAAGAAAACCAGGCTTAAAACACCCGGTCCCTTAGAATCCATTCAGAAAGAAATAACAACACCCTCGCTTCAGTAGACAAACTGTCACTTCTACGCATCGATTTTCAGCAGGCTGCATTGTTCACTGCTGAATGGCGGCAGAATGTAGTGCACTTAAATACATAAGATACAGAGTCATCTAAGTGTGGTCGATGCAATAAGTTGTACGGACGTTTGTAACCAACTGTTTCAAAGAGAGAAGGAAAAAAAAACATGTGCAGGAATGAGATCAACACCAATATCTTAAATCCTTCATTTCCGATCTTTAAAAACTTTCACTGATTAGACGAGTGTTTGCATATTGTATCAATAAGAAGCGATGTGCAAAATATCAAACCTGGTGTCCTTCCTGAGTTGTTTCGCTAAATAAACAGAACTAGAATGAAGTCCCCATGCTCATGATTCTCCTTCTAAATAACAGAAGCTATGTCTTTAAAGAGAAGAGATCGCTTTCTGTTTGAAAAGCATGGAAGTCTTTTACTCTCATGTAAAGTCGTTTAAAGAAAAGAGAACATGTTCAAAGTTTGGACGGACCTTCCTTGAAGTTCGACTGTCCTTCTGGTCGGTCATGTGTCCTGGCCTCCTTCAGTCCCAGGGGGCTTTGCCTGTGAGGCAGCTCTTTACCTGGAGAGCCCTCCTGTTAAGACACAGAAAGAGAGTGTTTACTTACCAAAGCATCAGAGAAGGAAAAGAAAGAGTACTCTAAAATACCCGGAGAGAGTTATTCTCACTCTGTCATGTCTCTTTTTTCTTACCGATGGGGAGCAAGAGAGCGGAGGGGTCAGCTGGCGGGCCTCCAGCGGATGATTGGCTGACCAGTCGCACGAGGGAGATGTCTTGGGAGGTTTCACATTGGTGATGACTCCGACCGCTCCGCCAGACTCCTCCTGTTCCACTTTGACACCGACAGCCGCCATGCTGACATCCCCGCCGGAGAGGAGGTGCAGCGCCGGAGGGCTGGGCTCAACCATTCTGTGGGAAGACAAACACAACCCACGCGTGAAGGTAGCGCTTACAGCGTGTTGCGGTTTGGGCACAGGCCATGTCACTTTTTAATGCCATTGTTGATATGATCAATGGCATCGGAGAGAGATAAAGTTACAACCGGAGCAGAAAGATAACAAGTTAAAACAGCTTGAGGGGGAAACTGATTCAGTCTTTTGGTCCAGTGATTGAAAAATATAATTAAAAAAGAGCTTTTAGGATACAACTGGGAACAGAACTGTTTTCAGCTAAATGGTAACATCAGCTCACAATATGATGCTAATGTGCTGATATTTGGTAGGTATATTGTTTTTACCCGGTCAACATATAACATTAGTAATTCGCTTAACACAAAGTACAGCTGAGGCTGATGGCAATGCCATGAAGTTTGTATGTGAGACATAAATACAGCAGAAATCCAGTGTAAATGTCTCTCTGAGTCACGACTGTCTACAATGAGTGAGAAGCTCGAGTCCCGCTGGCTGTGTTGTTGTCAGAGCTGTGTTTACATCATGTTTACATGGACGGGGCGGCCTTGTGTATAAAGCTGTTTGTGACAAAGACTAGAGAAAAGAAGAATAACATACTCACTGCTTATTTGGATGTCTTGTAAGTGTCTTTATATCACAGTCTTTCTGTGTCAAATTATGTGCATGTATGTATTTAGGCGGAGGCTTCAAATAAGCTCTTTGCGTTTTCTAACTCTTCCTGCACTGAATGATGTCTATTTTGTTATTTGTTTAATATGCTTTTTTTTTTCCCCCTTACTGCAAATAAATAAATACAAAAAAAAAAAATGAGTTAACTAAAGTGTGTTAACATTAGCCTGCTAACACAACAATGCAAGACACAATTGCTACTCAAGAAAATTACAATTTTGTCCGCCTAATGGGGTTTATATACGGTGCGTTCTAATTCATAACTCCTTCCTGAGTGGAGAGGGGTTGGAGGTGTGTCGCTGGAGGAGAGCGGAGGCTTCAGAATAACCAAACAGAAGTTTGTTTTGGTTTCATGCTGGTGCTCAAGGGGCGACATCTACTGGATCAAAATGTCGCACGTTCTTCCTTTAACCAAAGTTTTGAACAAAGCTCACGCAGATGCTGTCATGATTTTCTGAGAAAATGAAAATTATGAGCTGCCAGTAACGCAAGAAAAAAAAACAGATCACCAGAGTCATTGGAGTATATCCTCCAGTTCCTCGAATATCTCAAACAACTTTAATGGCAACTCATCCAAGAGTGGTCAACATATTCCACTCTGGTCAAAGCAGAAAGAGGATTGCCAAAGACAGCATCATCATTATGAGTGAAATATCAGTTGAAAATGAAAAATTGGTGAGTGGATATATAGAAGGGGAAATCCCATACACACTCTGTTATTGAGACATGCTACACACACATAGGCTGAAATACACACAGATGCACAAACAGGATCCTATGCACTAATGGAGAGATGTCAGAGGGAGGGGGCTGCACAGCGGTTGGGGGTTCAGTGCCTACTCAAGGGCCCCATCGGCACCTACTGCTGCGTCTTACAACCAATTCTTAAAGAGGAAAACGTATTAGTTTTTAGATTATGCAGCCTAAATCCTAAATCCTAAAGAAAAACCTTTCAACAGGACTGTGCACAACAATCAGAAATTGTAAAGGTATGCTCCCATACCTTGTTCTGCAGAATGTGCTTTGCCAGACAAACCAGGTGATGACAACTGTTTGACTATTAACTGTTACATGTTATTTGATATCAGGAAACTTTAGATCTGTCTTTGATAAGCCCGTATCAGCTCTTATCATCAGCCAACCTTAAATGAGTTAGGATCTACACTAGCTTTTTATTGTGATTGTGTTGTTACAAAAACATGAGGAACAGCCTGGCTTACTATCAAAGTGTGTGTTTGTGTGTGAGTGACAGTGACTAATAGAAGGTTACAGGAAAGGCAGACAGACAAAACCTCAGAGAGGGAGAAAAAAGGAAGAGAGGACAGGTTGAGTGAGAAAAGTTTGAACCACGGTGAACTTGAACATATCAACTCAAGCTTGTGTGTGCCTGTTTGTTGTGTGTGTGTGTGTATGTGTGTGGGTGTATGTGTGTATGGGTGTGTGTGTGTGTGTGTGTGCATGTTATTTCCCAACCTCGGCAGCAGGAGGAAAGAAAAACATGGCAGACAGCAGAACAAAACAAACAGAACACACAAGGGCAAAAAGTGCACATATATATTAAGAGGCAGAAAAAAAAAAAGCCATTGTTGGAGCCGGGGAACAAAGGAAGCCGGGACAATGGGGGAGAGGCTGACAAAAGCAGCCGGCCGCAGGAAACAGGCCGGATAACAATGCCAGCGGAATGTGCCGACCAACTCGGGAACACGACAAAAAAATGCAGAGCGCCACCGTTCTGCGGAAAGCATGATAATGATTAGAACCCTCCCACCACCACCCCACTTCACCCAGCTCTCCCAGCCCTGCACACTGTGATTCTGAACAAAGCCACCTGTCTGCCAGGGGCCAAGGCTCCAACCCTCTATGATGTATGTGCATGTGTGTGTGTGTTTGTGTGTGCACTGACTGCACCAATAAAACACGGCTAAGAGCCTGAATGCAATGTTAAGCCACACTACAGTAAACCACCGGATCGCCTAAACCACTGGAACACATTTAATAACTCTCACCTGCAACGCATGAATGAAATCAAGCAGTGCATATGTGACTTCAAAACAAGAGTGACGAGAAATGGGCGGCAGGGAAATTTTGGAGCAACTCTGATTGACTTTTATTTGCTGTCGGCCGCTCGGCACAATCGGCCTATTGTTCTGCGCTGAAAGAAAAAAAAAAAAAACCTTCTTAGACTATAAGGTGTACAGATTTCTTCCATGTTAACCGCCGTGTTTACCTTCTTTGTTTTCTCAACAAACCATATTGTGCGTGTCACCCTGAGACCTGACGAACACATTCAATGCATTCTGTTCCCTCAAAGGAATGCGATTGTTCACTTTGTTTACGTCCATGTTTGTGAGCTAGCTCTGTTCTTGTTGGAAACAGCGAAATTCTCAGTCCTTAGAATAGCATGTATCTGAAAGTTAACCAAGTGCTATATGCACCTATACGGGGGCCTTTATTTCTTACCTTATCCTCGGGGGGGGGGGGGGGGGGGGGGGGGTTAAGTTAAAGTAGACCTGTTGTAAAACGACAACAGGTCTACTTTAACTTAAACTGAGAAGTTTTTAAATCATGCTAAAAAAGTGCACATTTTGCCTGAATGGTTTGAGTGCATTTTGTTTTCCAGAATGAGCGTTTAAGGTGTTTTGAGCGGTTCAACTGTATCTCCTACGATCAAACATTTCTATTCTGATGGGAGTGCTCTCTCTCCATTATAACAAAGCCGACATCCTTAAAAGAGTTACTGAATGATTTAAGTCTTAATGAGAGATTTTCCGCTTCACCGGTTGGATAAAAGGAGTAGCCAACAATTTTTAAAACACCTGTCAATCAATTCATATACACGCCAAACTACACATAACTCGGCCAATATCATCTTTTGAACATATTTAAAATTTTACATGTGTAAATATTTCTTGTACCTATTATTGAAATCTTACTTACATTCCTATTTGGAGCAACTGTAACGACCGAATTTCCCTCTGGTATTAATAAAGTATTTCTGATTCTGATGTTAATTTTTGCTTTTAAAAACTGGCTTTTTTTAAAAAATGTGACTTCCAGGGGTCTTGGGGTCAGCCTCAATCGGACCCTCAAGCGGACTGCAGGACTTGCACGTCTGCATTGGCCTCATTTTTCAACACCTGAAGTTGCAGCTTGCAGATTTCACAGCAGGGCCCACTTGACAGCCAAAGCTCTTAACCTGCGCAAACTGTTTGTGAGTGTATTTCAACCTGTGTGTGTGTGTGTGTGTGTGTGTGTGTGTGTGTGTGTGTGTGTGTGTGTGTGTGAACTGTGAATCATGATAAAACCATTTCACACAGCTGGTAGCTTCAAAAAGCACTGTAGCCAATAAAATCCAACGAGCCCGGGCCAAGGACTGCACTCAAACTCATTTCATGAACCTGCTTAACCCACGTTGACCTCGCACTCAATATCACTCACAGTCATTTGTTTGCATCTGATTTTTTTTATGTGGGCTCATTTGTGATTGACTCTCTCTGGCCTAAATTTAAGAATTCTGAAAGAAATCTGGTTTGCTCTGTAATTTCAGCGAATCCTAATCTTTGCACTCCAGTCTATCAACTGGCAAATGTAAACCCTTACTAATGTGTGTCACCGTTTTGATTCCTATCTTTCAGGTGTGGTGGAGTTTTTTTTTCTTCCGCTGAGTGTAAAGAAGGATTGAGAATGGAGGAATGAAGACAGAGAGGTTTGGAAACTGTTTAGTCAACATCGCTTTGGCCCCCGTTGGTATCAGCAAGGGGTTGATTGTGTGTGTGAGAGTTTTGTCCCACGCTGGAAGTTATTCCTGGGTCTCCCCTCCACGTTCCACAGAGGCTGGCGCTGTGGAGCTGCCACAGGTGGCTTTCACACGCCTCTGCATAGACTCTGTGTGTGTGTGTGTGTAACAGAGGTATGCACAGAATCTCAGCGACCCGCAGCGCTGTTGACAGCAAAGAATGCGTCAAGGTGTGTGTGTGTTTTACAAGCACAAAAGGTTTTTTTGCTTTTATTATTTTCAAACAATGCCTTCAACGTCTCAGGCGAGAACAATGCAAACCAGTCTGGTTTTATGGCTTCCCCTCAAAAATCACTCTCATCGACTCAGGCACACACTTCGCCTATCTACAGCTGACTGCACCCATGTGGAACGCGACCTTGTGGATGTATGTAGCGTATGCATTGCGTGATTTTTAAATAGCATTCGCTTCCTACATGGTTATCTGATTGAGGCCTGTTTTCCGACCACCAACAGTGTTGTTCGGCTTTTATAGGCGTGTACCACATGTGGCTAAGAAATCACAATAAAAACAAACCTCAGCTCAGCTGCTGAGCTAAACAAAGAAGAACACAGTGACCAGAATACTTCCATTACAGACTTCTGAAACTACTCATCAGATGAAAGTAAATACGACTGACTTATTACTCACTGCAGAGCGGAGTTCAGCTCATAGAGGGAATAACATGTTTGCTTCTAAAGATGTGATGGGAATAATAAGGGCATGAAAAAACACCTGGAAACTCCGGAAAGCCGAGTGACAAACACGTTAAAGCTCCTGTGAGGAGTTTTTTAAAAAGGTGATGAGACAGACTGAATTTCATACTCACACCTCTGTATTAGAAGTCAAAGCAAAAAGAAGATTAGATATCAGGATTGATTGTTTGTTTTGAATGATTTTTAAAGCCTCAAACCACTGCCAGTGGGGGAAGTATCACATAAAGTGTGAGTGAGTTAAGTGTCTGACTGTCAAAAGAGAGCAGGACGAAAGAGTTTCCTAAAAAGGACTACTTGCACATGTAAAGGACAAAATCAGTAAAGAGCTGAAAGACGCCACTTTGTCGCCAAAACCATCACAAACCGAAAGTTCCTTCCAGGAGCTTTAATTTTATTTAACTGATCTCTGGTTTATATTGTTGCACTTAAAGCTGCCCTGATCTTTTTTTTTTGGGTTATCAATAATGGATAAAAGTGTATGTGTAATGTGAGAGGTGTTGCACAAAGTTCAAGATTCAACAAATAATTGTCACCCAACTCTCCAGTTTTCCTGAACTCCAGGAACTAGTTTGGTCTCAGCTTTCGTACCCCACAAAATACACAACGTCGCTTGGACTGGACGTCGACGCAGCTGTTACGCCTCTTCTATAATGTGAAAAAAAGTCATTCCTCATTCCTCATTTGGTCGGCCTTTGGATGTAGTAACAGAGGGCGAGATGCGGCAGTGAGCAATGTTGGATCAGGCGAGACAGAGCAGAGCTGTGTGTGTGTGTGTGCATGTCCGAGTGTGTGTATGTGAAGCTCCTGCTGCTTCTTAACAGGCTAGCCTCCTGTGCTTCCACGACAACGTAACTCAGTGTGAACTCACACACTGTGACATCAATATTATGAAGCTGCAGATTCAGTTCATTAGTACAGTACAAAGGCGTAATGACTGGAACTTGGTTATGGCACTATTGCGGATTCCGCAGTGTGTAAAGAGCTATCGTCAGAAAGTAGTGGGGCTCTGGTTATACTCAGTGGTAACTTAGCATGTCTCATGTACAGTTGCTACAGCCCTCAAAAGCGGTGCCTGCCTCCACTGCCTGTAATCCACCACTATCCATCCTCGATAAGGCTTGAAAATCTCAACTAATAATCTTAAATAAAGTGAAAAGCAGCTTCTCAGTTAGCAGATAAAGCATGACAATCATGAGTCTGTTGCTGCTGCAGTTGCTGTAGACTACACCTACTGTATAGGGGGTATAAAACTCTCATCTGCAGTTTGTTGTCCATCCAGAACCCAATTATTCAAATCGGGAAAAAAGTGCCGTTGTATTTCACCCGAGGGCTTGTGTAGCCACATATTTTCAATCATCTCTTTTTTTAATCAGCTGTTGTGCTAATCTCACATTAGCCACACATTTGAAAGCTATAGGCCAAATGATGTGAATGCATTCATCCAGGACTTCATGTCATAGGTGAAATGATAACATATATGAGTTTAAATGCATTCAAGATTGTTCTTATTCATATGATTTTAGTAAGTACTTAACAGGTATTTATTTGTCTACTTTGGTGTTAATGTGTGGGTCATCCCAACAGTAGTAAAAAAATAACAGCTGAACGAAAAAACGACATTAATTACACAAAGTTTGTAGTAGTACTAAAGTAATTAACGAAGTGCAGGGTGGATTCTTTAGGTGTTTTCTTACATGCACAAAACTCCAGAAGATTTCCAAAAATGCTTGTGGTGAGCAAACTGAAGCAAACTGCAAAAAATCTTACCCTGACTTTACTCACTGCCAACCCCGAGTCAAATTTAGGATTGAGGCCAGGTTGACTCAGTGTGTCACGCAACAATCCAGGAAATAACACAAGAACATTCCTGATGAGTGAGCTGGCATGGGTGTTTATGTCACGGGACATGTTGGCAACCGGTGCGATCTTCATGCATGCAATAAAGCTGCTTCATACTCCTCTCCCGTCACCAAAATGTAGGTCCAGCTCAGTCCTTGATAGTGTACCTTCATGTCACATTGATATTGATAAAAACGCAAAAAATGTCATCCCTGCGTTGAAATCTTTTGCTTGGTCCACCATTATGACACCACCATTTTTACGTCATATCCTGCCTCCTGAGACACCCCCCCCCCCCCCCCCCCACTTTCTGTCCTACAGGGAAAGTCTCCCGCTGTGAGGGTGTGTGCCATTTATACATTTGCATGCCTGAAAACAATGCAGAAATGACGAATAAGGCAACTGATTTGGACACAGTGATGACAGTTTCTGTGTTTACATCAATGCTACTTGTAGTACTGCTGGTGAACATAGAACATAATGAAGCAGTGTCATTACACGCGCAGAGATCACAATGGCCACACGCCAGTCGTGTGATGTATATGACATCACTCCTGCTTGCTTGCAGTGAATTTTACAGAGTTCTTCCTGCAGGATTCTCACATCGGATGACCCAGACTCCTCCAAGATTAAATGATTTTGGGGATTATTCAGGAGTTTTGTGCATGTGTGAAAACACCAGAACAACTTAAAAAACTTGACATTTTTAATAAATATAACCTGGAAATGTATTCATGCATATGTCCCAAATACAGAAGGAGGTAATATGCATCAAATGAGCTTCACAAAGTCCCTCATTGTGGCTTGCTAACAGTCTCACCGCAGTAATGGCTGTGCTGTTACAGAACTGCTCTGGTCCTGTCCTCACTGAGAACTTAAGAGGGAGTTGATGGAGGATGACCGCGGACAGAGAGAGAACATGCCTCTGCGCCTAGATAAAAATCAACTCCTCTCCTGTGAGCGCTGAAAACACTGAAACTCTACACTTCCCACGACACAAGAATCACTTCACACAAAACCTCAGTTACCCAACAAGTTGTTACACGTAAAAAACCGACATTTCCCCCCCCAGGGGATTGGCAATGCAAATCCCTTCTGTTGTTCTCCCTTTCTTCTCTTCTTTTCTTTTGTTTCCTCTGTCTCTCTCTCAGTTTTTTTTTTTCTTCTTCTTCTTCCCCCTCCCAACAGGAGCTTGTTGGATTTATATCGTCCTTGTCACTCTCAAACTCTTGCCTGAGGCAGAATAGCAAAGAGAGAGCACAATAGACAGAGAGAGAGAGAGAGAGAGAGAGAGAGAGAGAGAGAGCGAAAGAGAGTGCCAGGAGCCGGTCTCAGCAGTTGAGAGCAACAGGATAAAGTGTTAGACATCTAAACAGGTTCACATGGTGATAAACAAATAAAGACGTCCCATTGTGAGCACTGAGACTGACAGCTGTAATGGCAGAAGGTTCCCAGCAGCAACATAGCAAAGACAGAAAACCGTAACGCGTCTGTCAGCAGGCACAAACTAAAACAATCCACCATGGAATAACAACAAAAAAAGACACACATAATAATGCATCGCACACCCAAACCTTTGCATATTTCCAAAGCCGGATCCATCTGACCCCATCTGACTCTAATAATGTTCACAATCACAATCAGTAATTCTTTTAATAAGAACTGTCCTCTGTCTTTCCACAAGTGAAAGTGTTTATAGTATATGTTATTTTTACTAATTATACTACTGTTTTGGAGCTGTTGAAACAAAGAAATTTCCCATAATGGGAGCTCAATAAAGTTTATCTTTATCTGTATCTCTTTTTCTCCCTGAATAAGAAACTGTTCTCACTGATTGTTCAGTTGTCCGCAGCGTTTTTGTCACAGAGCTCGCACAGTAAGTTTCCAACCTGCTAATGCAGTCCTGTTAAGACAAGTGTGAACAGATGCATAAACAAATGTTTGGGGAAATGTTTCACAGCTAGCAGTATTTACTCAGGGATGATAAAACAATCCAGCGATCCGTGCCAGATAGTGGCTGCCTGCCCACAGGGCCTGGATCGAGCCCATCGCAACGAGAGCCTCCAGCAAAGACTGAAACATCACCTAAAGAAACCAAATCTTTTTCTAAAATCAGCCTGTGACTTATCTGGATTCTGCTAACCTGCATCTTCTCCTTTTATTGAAAAATCAGAGAAGGTTGGTGCTTTGATCCAGCCAGCCTTAGAAAAGGAGGAATAATGTTTTCCGCTGGTTATGAAAAATACTAAAATTCATATTGATGCCTCTATCTCTATATGACACTAATGCCAGCATGAAATCAGACAATTTCTATATGTCTGAAAGCGCTGAGAGGGGTAGGTGTCAGCTCACAGCAGAAACAGCAATGTTTTTACCCACTGCAAAGATTCAAAGTGAGTGATACATTTGACTTTCTAGTCATACAAAAACCTTAACCAGCAACGAGATAAGAATTACCTATTATAAGCCGGTGGTCGGCCAACTCGACACTCACCTAAGTTCGTGGCAGCGGACAATTTTTATCATTTGGTTTTGATCTGATGAATCATTTACTGACCATCTAAATTTCCAAGAGCTAAAATTCATGTCTTCAAATTGCTGCTTTTGTTAAAAACAGTTCAAACTTTTCTTTAACAAAATGACAAAAAGCAGCAAATATTAGGATTTAAAAAAAAAAAAAAAAACTTGATTCAAAGATGAACCAAACATTCTGCGATTGAGTTCCTTTAAAGCTTCTGCGAACAGTTTTTAAACGATTATAAAACAGACTGAAATTAAAAAACGATGCCTCCTGACAACCTGCGAGAGAAAACACGACCATCATGAACAAGACTGACAACATCTATAAAGTTATTTTTAAAGCTTGTAACTTCTGCCGCGGGGCATAGGTGCCTGACAAGATGATTTACAGCGCTCTGAAAAAAACAAGCTTTTCTTTTGCACTTTCAACAGCACGTGAGTGTCAAATACACTCTTAAAAGAAAGCAGGATATGCTGTGAGAAAACCCTGCGTTCACATATACAGGACAAGATCAGTGAAGAGATAAGAGGTGCCACAGTGGGTCGACACAAAAAAGTTCTGCAAAGAAGCTTTAAATCAGTAATTGTTGCAGCTCTACTAGAAGGACACACATGTAGTAAACTGTGTAAAAATCCCATCTAACAGCACACAGCGAGCATTTATCCCTCCATCTTTCCTGCGGTACTGACCTGTTAGGGAGTGGACTTGTGGAGATCCAGCAGCGCTCCCACACTGCAACGAAGCTGCTGACACAAGTCATAGTGACCGGCTCTCCCTCCACATGTAACACCCATCTTCTCTACTCCTCTTTTACCACCGACCCAGCCAATCCCTCCCCACCCGCTTCTCCTGCCTCTGTCTCTCTCTAGAGAGAGGGGGGGGGGGGGGGGAGTACAAAGAGCCTCTTCAGATCCCACCGAACAAGGGGCTTCGTTTGCATAATTGGCACCCTGTTGCAGGTAAACCGTCGCTGCAGAGCTACCGTGTGTGATAACCATCAAACATAAACTAATAACAGGATTGCAGTTTGATAAGACCTGAAAACTTTAATTATGATTCCCTGGATGTACAGACTGAAAGTCAGGGACAGCGAGGTTGGAGATGCGACAGCACCCGAGGTGTTATGACTGTGGTATTAAAATAAAGCATCATGGAAACAACACTACGAGATAAGACTTCACAGATGATGCTGTTTGATCATATCTCGTAAACTAGTAAAAAGGAGTGTCACATTTCCATCCAGTAAAAGTTACAATTTGCTTGTGACTTCTCCAGTAATATGCTAAATACTGGTGCTAATGCCATACCTGGTGTCATTTTACACATCAGAAAAAGAAAAGAAAAAGGCTGTCATACAAAACATTTTGAGGTATATGATTAAGAATATTGGGATTGTTTTGAATCGAAGAATAAATATAAACTAACTTTCCTTTCACATGACTAATTTTCAATATTCCTTTTTGTTTTTTTTGCACGACTTGGATGCGCCTGATTGGGCGGCTTCTATTGCAATACACTGAAAGAGTAAATCAGGAAAACTACACTCATATTAAACTGCAGGATATGCTTCAGTTCCGGCGATATGACATGAAAGACATCCTGTTTTTAATCGGTTCTTTATTGATTATGTTGATGTTGTGTTTGAAATGACAGATATTTGCACAAGCCAGTAAAAAGGCACATTTCTGCTTTTGCATGCAAAAATCTGCCAAAGTTGACACATCTGTCACAGAAATGTTACAGTTGCACAATGAATTCTCACTTACCAGAAAGTCTGTGTTCTTAAGCCACCTGGGATTTCGGATCTCAGCCTTCAGGGGTCAGGCCGCCCCTCTCCTCTCCTGATGGGGAGGAAAAAGAGTCCGAAACTTCACCTTCAGCGCTGAGTTCCTGATGTCCGAGTATTGTGGGTCGATTTCTGTTGAAAGAGAACCGCATCGTCAAAACCTTGTGTGAGTTGACTGAGAGAGCCCAGAAGAAAGGAAGACGCCACGTTTTAGATACACTTACGGTGTAGAGTCAGAGTCAGATTCTAGCACAGTGGCTCCCAACCTTTTGACCTTGGAGCCCCCGGCCCCCCCCCCCTCCCAGCACCCACACAAAAAATAGCGACACATTGCTAAATTTTTTTTATACTTTTCATTGATAGCATCCTATCAAAATATGCATACACACTTGTTTTTCCAAAAAGACCTAGTATGATTTAACTTAATATTTGCAAATCTCATATGGACAACCTTGCACGCTGCCTGCCCTGAGATCTCAGATGCCCCACTGGACCCCCTGGTTGGGATTCAATGCTCTACAGTTGACACTCTAAAAGGCCCTTCATACATTATTCTAACCACCTGATTATGCTTTGATTCAGGAAAATGAGCAAAGGTTAAGTTAACATATAGAGACTTCAAAGAGGGTTTGATCACAGCTTAAAGCTCAACTTTACAGACTGCAGCAAACTCAGAGCGGTGCACGACAAACAGCGAAGTCAAAATGTTCCAGTTCACTTCACTGTCTTATTCTTTGCTGACAAAGAGCCTCTACTGCCAGATTAATACAGAGATTTGGACTCGGCTGTCACCCCTTCTCATACTGTGCTTTTAAAATGTTTCCATCAGTTTACTTTGCTTTCATTCAACCACCACCTGACTGACTTTTAGAGAAATTCAAAACAGTCAAACTTCAAGGCCTTCCAAAAAAACACTTATCCTAAGATCACACTGGCAAGAGAACTCTCAAAGATTTTGGTGTGCATGTTTTGGGGCATTGAATGACATATTTCTATTGGAGAGGTCGAAAGACACATTCATACACACACACACACACGCACATTTTTCAAACAATGCTTCCTTGCGCTGCCTCATTAGAGGATGGGCTCTCAGGACTGAAGACACAAAAGCCTGTGCCCTCTTCTCCTTTCCTTCCTCTCTTTCTCTTTTCTCTTGGCCTTTTGATGTCAAGGGTACTGAGCCATAAAAAGTGCATAGTCTGAAGAATAGGCTCATCAGGAGTACACACTCAGTTTTCTAATTTTTTCCTCTTTTTTTTTTTTTATCTTGCTGAGTGTGTGTGTGTGTCTGAGAAGCGAGTACAGAGAGCTACAGCCCCTGATAAGGTGCTGTTGTTCTGTGGTCGCCGGTCACCTCATCACACAAAGAGCAGAGCTGGGAACTCCAGCACTGCGATGGAGCGATAGAGACATCACAAAGACGACATTTTACTCCCCTGTTCCTCTTGGAGTCCAGGGGCTGCCCCACACAGGCCCACCCAGTGTACACACAGACATTCTCACACTTTTATTCACTGTCTGCAGCAAATGAACTGACACCAATGTGTATCATTTGTGTTGTATGATCAAAGTTTGGAATAAACAAATCAAATCAAATCAAAAATCCAAGTGCCAGTTTTTAAAGAAAAGATGGTTTCAGTTTGGGGAACGGCAGCTGGAGTAAATTCAGCCAGATATAGAAATATATATTTCAAATTCATACATCAGGGGTTGTTTTAAATCAGAGGTATCTGTTTGGGATGAATAAAAGTGTTTCTATCAATCATCACACACCCAACAGCTCAGTGTTAAAGGAAGAATGAGCGACATTTCACACATAAATACAGCAGAAATCAAGTATATTCTCTGTAAATGTCTCCCTGAGTCATGACTGTCTACAATGAGTCAGAAGCCTGAGTCCCGCCAGCCGTACTGTTGTTGGAGCTGTGTTTACAACATGTTTACTTGGACGAGACGGCCTTGCATTTACAGTTGTTTTAAAGTCGTCAAGGACTAGAGGAAAGAAGAAAAAACCAAACCAAGTATGAAAAAAAAAAAAGCCTGATTCTCCGCCCATTCGGGTCGCAGAGGCAGCAGGCAAAGTAAGTAAACCTTCCCTCTCCCCATCAACGTTTTCCAGCACCATGGGGGATCCCATGATCCCACTATACCTAGCCGGACGGGATTTATAATCCCTCGAGCGAACTCTGGGTTTACCCCGGGCTCTCCTCCAAGTTGGGTTTGCTCGGAAAAACCTCCAAAGGGAGGCGTCCAGGAGGCATCCTAATCAGAAGCCCAAACCACCTCAACTGAATCTTTTCAATGCGAAGGAGTAGCAAGCTCCAAGCTCCCCCCTAATATCTCAAGATTAAGATCATGTTTGTTTCTGCTGACTGAAATTAAAGTTGCTGCCATGTTTTTTATGTTCATAAAGCTGAAAACCATTTTATTTAACTGTGAGACATTTTTTTTTAAAAGAAACATTGGATTTCGCTAATAACCTTAAAAACAGTAATTTCATTTTCTTCAAAATTATACGGAAATTATTTGGAGTGCAGCCCTGTCCAACGGAGCAGTCTTAAGATTTTGACGTACTTGTCTAACGTAAATGGCAAAACAGTTTTTAAAGGTTTTACAATGACAGAAATATCACTTTGAAGAAAAACACAAGGACTTTTTTAAGTGGTGTCAGAGAGATTGTGAGGAGTGTGTTCAGTAATCGTCCTAGTCAACAGGTGTAAGAGCACCGCGCAGAGTTCACAGCCTCTCCAGACAGCAGGAGGACTGTTGCTGCTTTACTGCAGTGCTTTCAGGCTCAGGTTGTTTGTGGTTTGAAGCAGAATCAGTGTTTCAGTGACAAGAAGACAAGAAACAATATGACAGGATGCGTTATCTTGCTGACAAGACATTGCAGCGCTGATGAAGAAAAAACACTTTTCCTAGCTTGAACACAAAAAAGAGATAAAAAGCTAAACAATATCAAAAGCATTGTTAGAATACTTCTAGTACTTATATGCAGGATGAGCCAAATGATCCAACACACTTTCTTCACCGATGAATCATGTTTTTGGTTGCGGACTGTGTTGAAAGCTATTTTGTTCATTCTGTAGATTCAGAAAAAAAATGTCTAGATCCTGACATAACATCAAGTATGAGAGACAAATACATAATATGTGACAGAAGACGCAATAAATTCAGAACAGCTGTGACTTAAGGCACATTCTCTGATCTCAAACATAAATCATGGTGTCATCTGCATATTGATTGATTTCAACATCATGACCTCATCAAGGGTTTGCGTGTTATCGCATAGAAGTTTGTTGGAAGTCAAAAACTAGATGGCTAAACAAGACAGAAAAGGAGGATATATGCCTAAAAGCTGTATTTGTTTGTCTCCTGACCTTAAGAGACGTTAACCAAAGCTGGGCTCAGAGCTCGAGGTTGATAATATAACAAAGACTGAGGTCTTTTACCTACTTTTTGTAAAGTGTCTTAAGATCAAAAATAATTAGGAACTGGCCCTGTACAAATAAAATGTATTGATTAATGGTCTTGCCATGAGGTTTTGGGGGTTTCTAGGCCTTGACATCACCAGATTCTTTTGTTTAAGACAAACATCAAGTAAGAGAGACAAATAGATAATATGAGACCGCAGACAAAATAGATTCAGAACAACTGTAAAGCAGGGCACATTTTCTGATCTCAAACATAGAGCATGGTGTCATCTGCATAGTGATTGATTTCAACATCATGACATTAAAAAGGGTTTGCGTGTTATCTCATAGAAGGTTGTTGGAAGTCAAAAACTAGATGGCTAAACAAGACAGAAAAGGAGGATAAATACCAAAAAGCTGTTTTTGTTTGTCTCCATCTGTGACCTTAAGAGACATTAACCAAAGCCGGGCTCAGAGCTCGAGGTTCAGCTGACACTGGTCTATGGTATATGAGCCATTAGGACTTGTTTTGGACAGTAAAGTGAAAGATGAATTTTTTCACATTAATGTCTTATGTAGGGGAAAGTCAACAAGAACAGCACTAAAATACCAATAGGATGATAAAATGTTTAAATATGAATATGGTAAGAACGTTACAAAGTCTAATATAAGGACAGAGCGATCAGGGACCGGAGTCCTTTGAAACTGTAGTTAATGTCATTAAATTCAAATTCAGCGTGATGTCAGTGATCCAACAGCAGAAATGTGATACAACAGAAAGAGAACAGAAATCTATTCATTAAACACTCTCCTCATCTTCACATGCTGCTTTCTCAGCCACTGCTTATCTGAGAATTACATTTTTAACCCCATTTTTTTAAACAATTTAATATATGTGCACACTGTTTTTACTCTAAAGGTTATCATGTGTTCTCAAACTTAGATTGAAAAATATATAATCATTGGTAAGATATAATACTTTCTTTTCATAGATCAAGCTACTTGAAATATACAAAAAATGTAATTTATTTTCCTCCACATTGACTGTATATATTTTAACAATGCTTGTTTATTTGCATACGTAATGACCATGCAGTGTCCTCCTATCAAGTATATAACCTGCCGCTAATACATCCACCCTTTTTACTTCTTTATATCCTGAAAGACTTCTTAGTTAAATAAACGTCTGTTGAGTATTATAAAAAAGTTGGAGAGACTTTGACGATGTCTGAAATGGATCAACTCAATATCCACTGGTGCCTTTATATGTTCTTTATCTGATCTATATATTACATGTTAACTATGTTGGCTCTAGTGCACTTCATACCACTCTCTCTCCCTCTCTCCCTCTCTCTCTGTCAAAGGCTTTCTCAATAAGACGTATAAATAGGCTGATGACACAACTGCGCCGTTCACAAAGACATGGAGGAGAAAGAAAAGAGGGGAGAACAGGACTCTGGCTTTAGTCATGGCCGCTTTATTCTTCTGCTTTTCAGAGGCACAGGTTAAAAGGCAGCCTTTTTTTTCTTTTCATGCCCCCCCCCCCCCTTCTCATCCCTCTTTCTCTCCCACTCTCTCCCCCCCCTCTCGTTTTACGAAACAGGTCGGCTATTGTGGCGGCTAGCGAAAGGCTACTGTGGCATTTATCTGAGAGAAGTAGGAGGCGGGGGAGGAGAGTTGGGGGGGTAGGAAGACAAAACACACTCCCAATAAAGAGATAGAACAAGAGAAAGGGAAGAAAGGATGCGTATGAAGGCCACTTTTTTTTTCTTCTTTCTTCACAAAGCCCCCCCCCCCACCCTTTCCACCCCCTTACTCCTTCAGGCTAGCGCAGACAAAAGAAGGCCGGACCTTCACAATGTTCTCTCTCCTTTAGCCCGGCACACTTAATATCCTCACTCCATTCACCGCGGCTTCTTGAGAGCGCCCACGTGTGTGCGATGTATGTGTGTGTTTGCGTGCATGTGAGTTTTATGGAGTTTGTAATGGTGGTGGTGGGGGTCTATGTTTGCTGAGGGTCTTATAGACCAAGGGGCCAGGGCTGCGAGGTGTTACTATGGAAACGCCTTTGAGCAGTAAGGAGCACAACAGGTGATTCTGCTGAGGGCCTGTTCGTTTCAGCACTGAGAAACGGCAGGAGGTCTTTGCTGTGTGTGTGTTTGTTGCTCTGTATATGTGTGTGTGTGTTCATGTGTTTCACAAGTATAGCCGCTTATGCTCCTAACAACTTAGTGCCATTGGTCTTAACCAGCTCCAATAAGCCGGGGATCATGTCTGAAGTTGGCAGCCGACCGCCGTAATGACACGCTGCCTGGCTTTGCGGGCCTCGAACACCTGACTTTGCAGAGCAGATATAATGTGGATGAAGTCTGAAAATGAGTCACAACGTTTAAACTCTGATGGTAAAATATGTTTTAATCCATTGAGTCTTTTACTAATGTTCTTAAGGCTCCAACAAAAGAGATAATCACTCACCAAGAGTCAATGTCACAGGCTAATCATTTCAAATAAAGCCAATCCATGAAGTCGCAAAAAACATAAAAGCAGAGTTAAGAACAATAAAGTAAAGTATAATGTATTATATTATGCAAAATACACCCTCCCATGTTTTTCTAACACTAATGTGTGTCCCTAGTCTGTCTACAAATTCCTTCCTCTCCGTCTTTTGCCTGCTCCACTTTTCAGAAAATGTGTGCTCAAACAGGCCGTTTGGAGATTTTCCCTTTATGACATCACAAAGGGCAGTAACCCCTGCAAAAGGATGCACTGCACCCTCATTTTGAATGTCTGCACCCTCAGTTAAATGGACGCAAAAAATAGGATATACACACATATATATATATATATTTTTTACAATAAGTATGAAGGATTTCAAATGACAACAGTGAGTTTGATCCTGTTTATGATATCCATGATCTGATGGTCATGACAGGTGCACGTGACCTGTCTGATCACTGGGGGACCACACATGCCGGGCCCACAACACCTAGTTTTTTTTTAGTGTGACTCAATGTAGACTGTAATCGACGAAGCTGGAGGCTCATCGGCAGCAGCCGCCATGCTGGAAATCCTGTCTCAGTCTAACTTTCAGTCAACCTAACGACAGGCTGAGAGCTGGAGCTGAGGCGGGTTTTAAGCCTCTTGACAAACCGTTACATCGCGCCCACCTGTCAATCATGTCAGCTACGCGCCAAACTATGGATAACATGTATCGTTTTAAAAATCAAAACGCAGCCATTTAAAAAAAATCTCCCCTTCCTACACTGTGTGCCGGTGATGACAATAACTAATCAGACCTAGTTTTGTTTTTTGAACCAAGCTGTAAACATTAATTAGTTAATTTATGCTGTAAAATCAGCTTTTTTTTTAGCTCTGTTATATATATGACTGGTGTTTCTGGAGCCAGCCTCAAGTGGACACTCGATGTAATGCAGGATTTTTGCACCTTCACATTGGCTTCATTTTTCAAGACCTGGAGGTTGCTGCTTGGGCTGCATCCCCTTTCATATCAGATGCACCCTAAGTCATTTTATTCTAGAACCGGGCATGGCCGAGCTGCACAGGCCATAAAGTGTGCGGGACTTTATCATGGTCTGATGTGTTGAGCATGAGATACTGTCATGATAAGGTGCAGTGCGATGAAAGTTTTCTTCTTTACTGATAAACCGACGTAAAGCGACACCAGTTTGATATTTCTCCCTGACTGGGTGATAAAGATATAGAAAACCTTAAAATGCACCATGAATGATAAGGTCATCATCATATAACAGTTCAAAGAGGTGTCAGTGTACACCTGTTTTATATGTTGCACCTGAGCTGCGAATGTTTGTCAGATTCAAACAAGCACCCAACATATACAAAGCAGACACATAATGGCCTACTGTCACTTTAGATTTCACTGATTTTATAAAGGGAATGCAAATCGTGCCACGGGACTGCTGTTGAGCAAACAAACGCTCTTTGGTCTTTTTGCAAATAACCCTGCAAACATTCACCAACATACACACAGGTATAGAATGGGAGTCTTGTATTAAAAAAAAGAAAAACAACAACGTCAGCTTACTTGTGACAACAGAGCGGTGTTGTTCGGGCCCAGAGGAAAGTCATGTAAATGAACCAGGAAACCACTACGTTATTATCCGTCTGTGCTGTGCTCGTGTATCAAAAGAGAGTTTGTGAATTCTCATGAACAGCGCCGAAATAAACAAATCTGTTGGGAAAAAAAAGGGATGGCAGCGAGCCCATCATGCTTCAATCTTTAGTCACAGTGAACAAAACATTGTCTGTTTGTGCCTTCTTCTCCGAAAGCGATGCAAATCTGTTGGCCGATGCTGAAAAAGTCGTGAAAAGCAGCTGAAAAACTTGTTAATGAACTTTTTGTTAATGTTGTAGTGAAAACTGTCAGACTGTTATCTGACTTCTTAATGTCACGTTCAGACCTTTTTTTTTTTTGTCTCCATCTAAAACTCTTTTGAGATTACAATCCCGTGACAGCACCATAACCGAAGCTCTGTTGTTCTTTTACGTTGATTCCCCGTCATTTTGGCGTCCCAGTGTTTGATTTTCAGGTGTTGCGACAGTAATAATGAGAGGCCCGACGTGTAAACAAAACAGCGGGAGCTTCACATACAAACCCACTCAGACATACATACACACACAGTTCCCAAACTCGCCCCTGTAACCCCTCTGCGTCTACCTCTGATGATGGCCCGACTTGCTCTCACCATGACGCCTCTGTGACATTCAACACCGATGGCGAGACGTTACAGGGGCGGAAAAAACCCCGCCTCGAAATGTTAAGAAACACAGCTGAGCTAAATTACAATTTTTAAAGATTTCAAAATTATAATAATAGGCAAAATATGCCCGAATCAATCCTTTTCTGTTTGTATGGCACCAATGACACATTACAAAAAGAGCCGATCTAGACCGTAGATCCAACACTCATCCATCATGAGCGCTAAGCAACTTTTAGAAAAAATACAGGAGCAAGAAAAAACTGTCTTTAAGAGGCAGAAACCTCGAGCAGAACCAGACTCACAGGGAGAGAGAGAGAGAAAGAGAGGAGAGAGAGAGGAAGAGAGAGACTGAGGGAGAGAGGAGAGAGAGAGAGAGAAAGAGAGAGGGAGAGAGGAGAGAGAGAGAAAGAGAGAGGGAGAGAGGAGAGAGAGAGAAAGAGAGAGGGAGAGAGTGAGGGAGAGAGGAGAGAGAGAGAGAGGAGAGAGAGAGAAAGAGAGAGGGAGAGAGTGAGGGAGACAGGAGAGAGAGAGAAAGAGACGTAGAGACACAGAGAGAGAGAGAGAGAGGGATAGAGAAGGAGAGAGAGAGAGAGAGACGTAGAGGGAGACAGAGAGTGAGGGAGAGAGGAGAGAGAGAGAGAGGAGAGAGAGAGAGAGACGTAGAGACACAGAGAGAGAGAGGGAGAGAAGGAGAGAGAGAAGGAGAGAGAGACAGAGAGAGAGAGAGAGTCGGACAGAGAAAAACTGAGCAACAATTACAGAAATGAATCAGATAGATTTACAGCTACAATACCAGAAATAATGAATAAAGGCTGCGTCTCATTCGCACTAACAACAAAGTTTGATATCAGGCCGATGATTCTAACATGAACATCAGAAACTGTAATGATGATGACACAGGGAGGACTGATATCAGACATTAGTTATTATAGTTGTTCAACATTCATCATAATGATAAAAGATGTGAGGCTGATATTAACAGTTACATTAATGAACTCTATAACAAGACAATTTTAGATTTTTGTTCAGATGCTGCTTAAATGTTCTGAAATCAAATCTTTAACAGCGAGAGCATTCTTTCTTTTTACAAAAGTTTAGACTAGGGGTCATCCGTGTGGACATATATATATATATATATATATATATATATATATATATATATATATAAATAAATATATATATACATAGAAGACTTCACTTAATCATGTAGTTTAAAAAAAGTAGTGAAAATGTCTGAATCTGTTTGAACTGTTTTATTACTAAAGCAGAACTTACAAATAATTAGTAGATTAGTTTTTGAGGTTAAAGGGACATTAAGCGTTCAAATTACTCAAAGAAATTACATTACAGTGCCGCCTCACCTGTGAAAATACTATAAAAAAATGTGCTGTTTCTCTGAATGGATGATACAATTATCTTGTTAAATTGGAAAAACAGATTTTTATTTTTCATAAAAGTTTTCTGGTAATTCCGAGATAATTATCTTGCTAATTCAGAAAAAAATAATGATTGAAATTTCTCAAGAGAGTGCAAGATGCTTCTGTACCTTTACACTGTGCCAATCAAACACATATTGTACGTCTCAAAGACAAAAAACATGTCACGAGTTTAAATTTACTAAACTCAACTTTATTTCGACCTCACTTTACGCACACAGACGATCCAAAGTGCTGAACAGACACACGACAACAATACAAATGTAAGAACAGATAACAAATATGTTCAGTAACACAAAAACCTACAACACTATGAATCCCTGAGCTTCACTGGTTTTAGAAAATTGAGGGATAATTGAGTAGAAATATGTTTTAAGGTGAGTTTTAAAAGTAGCAGAAGTGGGTGAGAAGCGCATGTTGGGAGGTAGAGACTTTTTTTCATTTTGGAAATATTACGTTCATGTTCCCACACTCAGATTTTAACTTAAATTCAGTGTGTTCATGTGCACAATCTTATCAATAACATTTTTAACTATCAATTCAATTACTCTAGTTTAATGAATTTGCTGAGTTATACAGATTTTAGGGATTTGAAGCATTTGAAAAAAGTTCTCCCAAAAATACATTTAAAAAAAAGCAAACCAATTGGATCTTATGCAGCCAGAGAGGAGTGTTACAAATCCAGAGCTTTAAGGGTTAAGAGCCAGATTTCAAAGAGTTTCACAGTCACATATAAACCTGCTCATTCATGTCTTGACTGCTGAACAATACAGGGCCGTTATATGACGAGCAAAAAGGGAACAATGAGACAAAAGAAACCTGCAGTTATGCTTCTTTGACAAACATCAGAATTAAAAAAAAAGAAAAAAAAGACGCATAGTTCCCGACAAAAGCTTCCCACTCAACACTATATTTAATGAAACACACCTTGGTTCTTGTAGGAGCATGCTTTTTTTTTTTTAGCATCGCGTGCTGAATGAAACACATGTACAGTAACGCAGGGCGTGCAAACACAGGAGGAGAAGTTCACAAAACTCAAGTGCTGTTGACTTTTTTTTTTTTTTTTTTTTTTTATCCTAAAGGATTAGAAAGTGTTCAAAAAAAAGAAAAGTGGCATGAGAAAACGCAAGGGCAGCGTTCAAGGATGCTTCCGCTCTTTCTTCACCAAAATCTGATTTACAACAGTAGATAAATGGCCGAGCCGCGGCTGAACGAGCAGGCTTTACTCGCACGTCATTATTATGAGCTTATGACAGCGCTCACGGCTGAGTGAGTGCACACACAAAGCACAGCTGGCTGAATGCACATGCACTTTGCGAGAGAGCAGCTGTGCAGGACCCGAGTGAGATCTTACAAATAGTTACTTAAAATGCCTGCCTTTAATAACACAAAGCTTGAATACTACATTACCGCCGTCACACACACACACACACACACACACACACAAACACAACGAAAATAACATGAACAGCCTGTGAGATATTTAACCTTGTGAGCACAAAATCAAATGACTCTCCCTCTCTCATTATTGAAGTTTTGTTAAAAGAGTTTGCTGCGAGTGAAGCAGGAATCTTACCTTGACGCTGTCTTGTGGGTGTGTATGTGTGTGTGTGTGTCGTTCCTCACAGAGCTGTGTGTGAGTGTGTGTGTGTGCCCATCACTTGTACAGGACTTTATAACCCGCCCAGCGTGTGCGTACAAGTGTGTGTTTCCAAAAAAGTTCTAACAGTCATCCTTTTTCCCTTCCCTCCCTCGATCAAGGCGACAGGTGGAAAGCATCTCTAAAAGACTGACGAGAGGACGTGTTAAGAAAGAACCTTTCCACCTTTGTGTTTCTTCATTTGAGATAAATCCTTAAACAGCTTCATGTTTAACATCTTCGCTCATAACATTTTGCTCTTTCTTGCCCCGTTTAACAAGAAATGTATGAACGTCAACCTCTCAGATTCTCTTTAACCTCACATTAATATCAGTGAATGTTGACCTTGTGATTTGGATATCCAGAACACTTTAGGTAAGGGGTTGGAAGAGGCTGTTACACAATGCAAAAGAGCGCAGAGACCGGCTGCACTATCACGCTCTTATCAAGGATGTAGTGAAGAATTAACCTGAATGATCTCCCTGCTCACATTGTCACCAGTCACAGAACAGAAAGAAGATTAACTCGAGCACACATAAGGCCTCATTTAAAGCATTATGAGTTCATATTGACACCACAGGGCAGCCGGCCGCATCCCAATACTCTCAGAACTGTAAGGCTTCAACTGAGATTTTTCTTTAAGAGTTTCTAAAACACTGTTGTCAGCAAACACTCAGAAAAACGACCAACAGTCCAAAACAGAAAGGTTTAGGTACTCCATCATTTAAGAGGAAGAAAGGGAAAAAGAGTGGACGTATTTATGGTGATCATCATAAAGTTTAAAGTTACATAAAATGATACTACTTTGATTTCTTCTTCTCAACTTCAGAGAGTAGTGAGGGTATAAAAATAAGAGGCCAAAGGGGTCATAAGACACACCGCGATGTGTCGATCACATGAAGTTCAACAAGAAAGATCTGAAAGGTGCAGCGTTCTCTTCCTTTAACGAAGTGCAGAGAACATTAAAAACTATGAGGTTTACACATTTTAACATTTTTAGATTTTAAAAGATGTACAAATGTCTCTCTGTCATACATTTGTCAATGAATATATAGAGGGGTTAGAGGGTGAGGGTCAGGGCAGCCAGACATGAAAGAATCCATCATGTGAGGAGGAAAAAAAAAAATCACTTTGAGGAAAAAGTCTAAATGTCGAGAACAGAAGTGGAAAATAAATAAAATAATGACGCAATAATAAAATATGGAATCAATTGAAATACAATTTTTTCTTTTTCATGCCTACAGTGATAGATGAGCTTCAGACCAGTCGTCTTTTCTTCAGAGATGACTCTACTACGTAACACCTGTTGTATTTAACTGGACTATTTTAAAGGACTTTTTAAATAAGAACTGGTTAAATAAATAAAAAATAGTTAATTTGGCACCAGATCTAGCCTGGGCAAATTGCAATACTATTCATATTTTTTTATTTTATTTTAAGTAGGAATAAACAATAAAAGCCTTTTGATTTATGGCAAATGCACAACAAATTACTGATACAGTAAATATAGCTGCACCTTCATTTTATTTTCTATGTCAATACATCTGTAAACTCTATAGAAATTGTAAAAATCGATGTGAAATCTGAGTCAAATTAAAAGTCTTCATGTGTTTTTATAACAGCAGAAAGTAACAAACCTCACATTAGATTAAGAAGGTGCGGGTGGTTGAACGTACGTCAGGCAGGTTAAAAAAAAGAGGACACACTCAATCAATGTACGAACATTTCAACCTAAATATACTTTCACCTTCTGAAAATTCAAAATTTGGACTTTAAATTTTATTTTGTGGTATTGACAAAGTGTTTGGGTTTATGATAAATGAATTTATATATGACTATGACTCAGGAAATGAGAACATAATCCATTTGTTTAGTGATCAATGTGATCAATCCACACTGACAGTCCCACATTATGAGTCTGCAGGGAGTACATCAGGATTTTCAGACGAGTCTTTGAATGAGCAGTGAAGACGCACGATGAAAGATGTTGATGCTGTCCGCTTCTAAAGTTTCAATCACATCCGTAACGTGTGGATAAAAAACCTCCTCCGTCTCAGTATTAATTAGTCAGTCAGACAGCTGACTGCTTTAAATCTCACAGCTCTTCTGTTTCCACCAAAGGAGACAAAGCAGCCAGAGGGGGTTTGTTTAAAGAGATCATAAGGCTTTCCTGAACCCGCCATTGTTCTCTGTGATTGGCTTGGCCTCACACTGCGCTAAAGCAGAGGCTGAGGTGCACACAGACACACACACACACACAGACACACACACGGGCACAGACATAAAGACACACCATTCTTCTCCATTGTGGTGTTTCCCCATGGACTCCTGGTTCAATGGGATTCAGAAAACAATGTCCAAAAGGATATAGGGGGTCATGAGGCTCTGCTGCCTTATGGAGACATCCGATGTATAAGTCAGTGTTCGCGCACACACACACACACACACACACACACACACACACACACACACACACACACACACTAAGGGTTGTCATGTTGCAGAATTTTAAACTTTACAAAACGAGTAAAAATCAAACAATCTCTCCACCTGTTTCAAACACATGGAAACAAAAATATAAACCATAGGCATCTATTGGGTGACTGAATGTGTATTAATCACCAGATGAAAACAAATCCTGAGTCTAAATTGCAAAAACTACATTGGCGACGTACGGGTGTCTCCTCCTCTGCTCTCTGTCTGTGTGTCCAAGAGAGATAAAAGTAACTTTTGCATCTTTACAGGACGCCGAAACGACACGAGAAACGTCTGTTTTTGCAGCCATGATGTGAGTTTGGATGGACTCAACGGCTTTGTCTGTCTTGTGCAGCAACTTTGGCTTCAAATACGACTGAAGATCTTTAATGGGTTCTTTTAAAGCTCACACTTTTTGATAATTATCCATGATTTAAAAATCTATGACTGTATTATTTTAAAACCTATGTTCTCACTTAAACACCTGCAGATTAAACATTTATATCACAGGACAGGAACAACAATCAGAAGGTTTTAAATGTTGAGGCCAAAAGTGATATTGATTAGGTCAAATAAAAACTCATGCATTGATTATTTTACTTATAAGCCGTGTTGTGACCTACTTAAAAGAAAAACTTTGCATGTCATTTGGCGCATTTCTTTCTGAGTCTCACTGATATTGGATCATCTGCAATGAGGCGATATCGGCTAAGAGGATTGCCGTTGTTGACTCATTGATTGAGCTCTTACTTCTGTTCATTTTTCAGTCACAGCAATGAGCATCCCACTTTCTCAAAATGAATTATCAAAAGAAGCCTGAAGGTCATTCAACAATCCCTTCCCATTCCCGCTGTACTTACTGAATGTATTTCTAAAAAAAAACCCTCAAAGACTCCTCCACCATCTGGACGATTTTTGGGTTTGTACAATTTAAATACAGGAGAAACGTATTTTCTGGCTACAATCCATGTCTGGATGGTTAAAAAAACTAAATAAATGTAACTTTTATTTTTTTAACCATGAAGCAGATGGAATATTTTTTAATATCCAGATGGTTTGAGGAGTCCTTGAAGATTTGGGGAAAACCTTCTAGACCGCACTTAATGTCGTTTAAGATGACTGGATGTTTTGGGTTTTTTTGTGCACGGCTGTGGAGGTAACACACAGGAGACAGGAACAGGTTTGAAACTGAGTCTATTGATAATATAGAACGATGGAGGAATACTGTCGCCTATGTTCCCTTCATTTTAGTTTAGTTTGAAGGTAAACTCAAATCAACGTACAGCCATGTGCACCCCCCCCCCCGGGTCACCTTTGTCTTACATGAACCCGTTCACCTGTGAAGACAAAAACTCAGAACAGAGAAGTGGAAGGGGGAGAGGGGTGAGGGGGGTGAGGGGGTTGAAATGCCGAGCCACTCCTTGAGATTATCCTGTGTGTGTTTAAGTGTGTTTGCGTGTGTCATAGGAAGAGACGAAGAGGTGGTATCGCACACACACACTATCTCACAGGTGATGACAGACAAAACTCTTTGCTTTACATCTTCACTGTGCAGATCAAAGAGCATGATGGGAGAGTGTGGCACGCAAGGCTGCAGGATGTGCAGATGCAAAAAAATAAAAAATAAGAAAAAATACAAATAAAAGAAAGACAGATGAAGAAAAGAAAAAAAAGAAAAGAAAAAGGAGTGGTGGTGGCGGCAGCAGCAGCAGGGGGGGGCGGAGATGGTCGCGAAAAAACGAATAAGGCGAGGAAAGAAGATTGACGGAAAGAAAAGGTCAGGGACTCCCCGCTGACGGACAGCTTTGTATGCAGCCAGCCACTGTAAAGACACACACACACACACACACACACACACACACACACAAATGAAACCCACCACTCCACTGTTCAGCATGACCCATGCTGCGGCAGAGAGTCCACAATCTTTGCATACTCTGAACACTGAGACAGAGACATCACCTCCGGACTGATCCCAGACCTGCAGTGTGTCTTTTTTGAAATCTTTTGCACAAACACAAACTCGACACTGATCCACATGCAGCTACTTTTATTTCTGAACATTTCTGGACACACCTCAGGTTCTACTCGTCTAAATTGCTCCCGTTAGGCCGTTTTTCACTGTATGAACTCCTGACAATTTCCAGAGTTAGCTGTTCAACACAAGCACCTAAACAGAGGGAGACTATCCCTGTAGGACTGGAGGGAGGAAAGGGATCTCAGGAGGCAGCAGCACACAAGTGGAAGGAACAACGCACAAGTGGTGGACGGACGATGCAACAGAGTCCGCTTTACGATGTTATAATGAGACGTTTTTGCCTTCATATCGATGCTTCATGTAGTTCCACACAATCATAATACCGACAAAGAAACAGAGAACATATCGGTGAAGACGAAATATATGCATACAATCTATTGACGTTTGCCAGTTGCAAGATAGAGACGTCACCAGCACACAGTTCTCACATCAGCTCACCCCAAATTCACACTGACGATTCACAAGGACGCTGGCAGGAGAAAAACTCAGTGTAGAAGTGTGAAAATTACAGCTTTTAGTGGTGTGCAAACTTCAGGAGTTTTGTGCAAGAGTGTAAGAAAGTGACTCAAAAATATCAGCAGATATAATTTAGGAGTTTGCTTGACGTTGTTTTGTTTATGTGAAAACTTAATCTCCCCCCCCTTCTCATTGTTCTGAAACTTGACGGAGTGAATTGTTTCAGGAGTGAATTATTCTGCTAAACTCCCAGCTGAAGTGAAAGGGAAGAGGAAGGAGGAGGAGGAGGAGGGGGAGGGGAGGGGGGGTGTTGAAGTCTTGGGAAAACCGTTGACGCCTGTACCTATTCTTGGTGAACCTGCTGATGTTCACTCATTTGCATCTGCCAACAGAAGTGACATCATCACCACCACCGTCCTCCTCCTCATCATCATCATCATCATCCACCATCACTAAATAATGAGTTAGCTGCCAGTGCAGTGCTGTCAGGCTCTCTGGCACATTCAGAGGAGAAAATGAAGATGTCACAGAGAGAGACAGAGAGTGAAAGAGTTGTGGATGGGGGGGGGGAGGAGGGGGGATGTTGATTGTGTTGGATTGAAAAGGAGGAAAGTGAAAATTGGAAGTTCTTGAAGTTTATGGATGGAGGAAAAAAATGTGTGAACGTCCCTTTAAAAAGGTGATAGATCAACACATTCAACAACACCTTCTAACCTGAAGTGAAGGAGGCGTGTGGAAGTTTACAAAAACACACACTTGCGTGACAGCAACACTTTCATGACTTCTACCTTACACATCCTGGCCTGCAACAGGACTAGTAAATAACACGGCTTATTCTTTGACACCGATCACTCACCAGTCCCGGTGCGCCCTGACTGAGCTCCCCACGAGGAAAAACAAATAAAACTTCCCGTCCTCCTCCTCCTCCTCTTTCTCTCCCGCTTTAATTCCTCACCGCGGTCACAGCGCGCTGGTTTGGGAGCCGAGGCTGCCCCCGGCGAGCTCCGTGTGCGGACTTCTCCTCTGCTCCGTGGAGGGGACACGCGGTGGTGGAAGTCGGTGGGTGGGTTGGGTTGGGTGTAAGTAAAGATGAGAGGTTGAATCCTGGTGCGGTGCGTAAATGTTTTGGAGTCGGAGAGCGCTGCCCTCACTCTCTCTCTCTCTCTCTCTCTCTCTCTCTCTCTGTGTGTGTGTGTGTCTCTCTCTCTCTCTCTTACTGACTCCCCGTGACTTTCTGTCTGTCTGCCGCTCTGGTTCCCAAACACTCACCGTCCACTGCGCCCTGCCGCTCACCTCCCACTTAAAGGGAGAGGACTGATTTCAGGTGCTGGCGGAGGAGACGAGGAGAGAGAGAGAGAGAGAGAGAGAGAGAGAGAGCCAAAACAAAACATAAAACGATTAACTGTCTCTGGCTTCTTGTCACGTTAACACACTATTGATCACTATTGACTGATCCACTGAGCTATTTCCTCCTTTCAATCAAAGGATTCATATAACTGTAGAGTTATTTAACATATTTAAAACACGATAAACTACTTGCTATTTCCTCAGAGTTCAATGAATGATTGTTTGCATTAATGCGTAAAAATAGCCTATTATGGATTATCAATACAATCACAACTATGCCATTTTTGTTAAACTTATAAAATAATCAAAACAGTCTGAAAGTTTGATCAAATGGCCTCCAATAACAGGATTTAAGCACTAAAGATTCTATAGCTGTTGTGATCGTGTGTATGGTGGCCTGTAGTGCAAATGTCGAACAATTTCTCTTTGGGGAAAAAGGTTGCAAATTCAGAAACGAAATCCAAAAACAGCTGAACAGATGCACTAACAGTACACACAGGTGCAAAGTTTAAAACACACAGAAATAAAGAAAGGGGTATGCTTCAATCATCACAATAAAGGTGCTCCATGTCTGTGTGGGGGGAGATGCTACTTTGAGCTGTGCTTTCTTTTAATTATGATTTGTTGTTTTGTTTTTTTCAACATCACCGATTGCAGGTGAAAGAATGATTTGACTTTCCTGCTGTTTGCAGCTTCAGCCGTGTTGTATTTAGCCTTGGATAAAATATCCTACTGGTAAATGGACTTGAGCTTGTATGGCGCTACTCAAAGTGCTTTTTACACCGCAGGTCACACTTAACTATTCACACACTGATGCTTTGTAAGTGTTCATCAGAAATAACCATTCATACACAATCATGGGCTGCTACCGAAGCGGTGGGAGAAACTCAGGGTTAAGTGTCTTGCCTGAGGACACATCAGACATGGTGGCCTCAGGAGCTGGGGAGCGAGCCCTCGACCGACTATCACTGAGCCACAGCCGCCCTACTGCTGCTAGTTGAGATTTCATGTTTGTCCTGATCGCATGATGAAAAAACCCTAAGCACTCCTTAAGTGAGATCACTTAACGGAGTCGATGAACACTGCTACCGCTGTGATTACTGTAGGTGACAGCTCTCATAAATCTCAGTGAAGCCAGATTAGAAAAAAAAGAGATCCTGGAAGCAGAAGCCCCATTGGTCAGTTTTCTCACAACACATCACTGATAGAACCAATATGTCTTATTCTATATATTTAGTTTATGGATGATTCAAACTCACATTTTACTCAATGTTTATTCATATTTGACAAACTGCAATCAAGACACGTTTTATACAATTTTTTACATGAGTAAAAGGAGAACATACCTGACAACTCCATTTTCCAGTATTATTTATAATCATCTTGTATTTTTGGTGCTTTCACTCTTTAAGTTAATCGTTTTTCAGCAAGTTGTACCACTTCAGTTTTTAACCTATTGGTGGCTTTTGCAGGGTTTTGTTTTTTGTCCTAAAGTCCAGGGACGGGTCCAAAGAAAACATCTGCTGTGTTCGAAACAACAAACTTTCCTACTATTTATATTAAACATCACATTGAGTATGTTATACGTTCCATTATCATAGTAGTTTTATGGGAGAATTAGCTAGATGTACAGATTTTTAAAGTATGATACGGGAGCACACTGTTTGTACTAAACCAACCCATGCCAGCCAGCCAAGAAATAAAAGTAAACGTACAGTAATATGGATGCCATGTCGTCAAATTATATTAAAAAGACCAAACTTGGGGCGCTGGTGGTGCAGTGGTTAGTGCGCGCGCCCCATGTATGGAGGCCTTGGTACTCCAAGCGGGCAGCCCAGGCTCAAATCTCGCCTGTGGCTCCTTTCCCGCATGTCATTCCCCACTCTCTCTCTCTTTCCCTGATTTCCGACTCTATCCACTATCCTATATCTCCATTAAAGGCACAAAAAGCCCAAAAATATATATATATATTAAAAAAAGACCCAACTTCAACAAATACCTCTTGGTATAACTTGGACATTTGTGTGCAACAGTGAAACAGCATCAGAAGTTACTGGTGTAAGCATTATGCAACATTTTAAAACCCTTTCACACACAGTGCTCACTACAGCGAGTAGTTTAGGAGTGGATACAGTTCAGTGATTGGTGGGGAGTATGATCAAATAAAATAAAATACAATCACAGTGACGCGATTGTCAAGATGATAAAGCTCGTTCCTAATCCAGTGTGAATCATGGGTTAGCTTTTACCTGTAGAGGAAGAGTTAATGTGCTTTCTGTTGGACAGGCAGGTGCCAAACACCGGCGGTTAGCTTGTGCTAATGTGTGGTAGCTTGCAGTGTAGGTAAAAGCAGTGAACGTACACATGTAGGTCCTGCAGTGAGTGTGAGCTTATGGAGACGACGAGCCCAGGAAACGGGCCTGCCTACGAGATGCAACGAACAATGATACTATACCTTTAAGAAATGAAATATGGAGTTATTTTTTCTTCTGCAAATCAATTGATTTATATTAAACTTTAACTTGAAGGGTTGTGTTTTTGTTTGACTTTTAAACCCCAAAAAAATCAACAAAATGTAGTGCGAGCAATTGCGTCAGTTTATGAAAAGTGTTTCTATTGAAAGAGATCAAATCGGAGTCTGGTAGCCTCCAGTTGAAGCTGTCAAAGGTCATCAAGTGTTCCTTTATAAGAAAGGAAAACTTCAAAACTCCAATTTAAGGAACTCAAAATGTTTCTCTGCCTCAGTTGACATGTGACAAAGTGAAAATGTTGTTTTTACATTTTTTTTAAAAGACAACATTGCAGCTTTGCAGGATGTCCGCTCAAGGGGACACTTCTGTAACTTCTTCAAAATTATGAATTTTAACAGAATGGAAAACTTACATCACTTGAAAAGAAGTAAAACAGACATTATTATTACTGTGATTTGATCATTTGTGCATGAAAAGTTCAATATTCATAAGGATGTCAGGATGAAGGGGGTTTTAGAGGGGCCTCATCAGAAACACATTTATAGTGGAACTAGAGTTTATGTCCACTTTCTGTAAATCATCAACCCTTGAATTCTTTCTTGCCTTCACACACCTGCCCAATCCTTTCGAGGAGCGAGCATGGACATCTGAATGGTTGGGTTAGGAAAGGTAACAGAAGACAGAGGAATGATTACCAAATCCAGGATGGATGTGCTTTTACACCTTCTCCTGATCCGCCCTGACGTCAACACCTGGGTTGATTCTGTTTTTCCAGGAAAAATCAAGAGCTCATATAATGGGATCTCTGAAACTCGTCTTATCCCTCCTCCTCTAATGGTTGTGACTGAAGACAGCACGATGGTACAAACATTATCCTGCACTGTACTGTGCTCCGTGTTGTCTCCTGTGATCACTCACTTTGTGGGTTTCTATGGACCTGATCAGTAGCGGAGCGAGTGTGGGGGCAGAAGGTGCGGCCGCCCTGGGCCCACTGTTGTCTTAAGGGGCCCACTGTTGTCTTAAGGGGCCCACTGTTGTCTTAAGGGGCCCACTGTGAGCCAAATTTAACATGCATTTTGTTATTTAGTGGAATTTTCTAATAAAGTTAGTTTGACTAGGTCTGAGTTTCTCTTTTCTTTTGCCGCAATCAAGACACACAATGTATTTTGTAGAGCAGAGAGGGCCCCCCCCTCCACTACCAAGGGGGTTCTCAACTTCGGCAGCAAACAGCACCAGCGGGGTGCTGTGGCCTGTTTGTAATGTCATTGATTCCACCTCTTAGCACCCCCTTCGCTGGGCCCCCCGCTGCTGTCTGGAGTTTTAAAAACCTAGTCGTCTGTCTGCTTTATTTCTGTTAACCTCGCTGTTTTTCGTAACATTAAAAGTGTAAAAAACTAAATAAAAAATGTTTTCTCATTGACAACTCAACCCTCAACAACTCAACCTGACAAGTCTCCTCCCGTTGCTAGCTCCGCTAACGTAAACGCTACTAGCCAAGCAAATAAACATGTTAGAGAGGAACACCCAGCGAGCTGCAGGAAAGCCACAGTGCTGATGAAAACTTAATTGGTAAATTGTTTCATCATTATTTGAGATTACGCTTAGATGCTGGTCTTTCGTTTGTGGGTGCATGTGTTGTAGACCGCCATGTGTCTGCTTGGTTATCGTACTGTATGAACGGCTGTCACTCTGTTTACAAAGTTTGTTGTCGTGCGTGGGTTGATAATGTGTGGTTTTATTGTATTGTCTGTTTGGCTGGATGAGCGTCCAACTTCACTGAATGTCAAACTGTAGTTGCCTTCTATCTTTGGTTTCCCGTCCGGCTAATGAAGTCTGCTTTACTTGTTTAATCGGTGGAATATGCGCACAGACATATCAGCACTTGTTCTGCTTAAACATCAGCAGCTCACTCACTGATAAGTCCCTGTCACTGTAATAGCACCCTTTGTAATCTGCAGCGGCATTTCTCTTCGTCCCGCCCCGTCTTGTATCTCCATACAGCCGATACTATACCATAAATGCTATACTATATTACTATATAGGCTACAGCTTATGCAATATAGCCTATAGACAGTTTAAGGGCCCACTATTGGTCCCCTCTGCAATGACCCATAGGCTCCACGCCTGGACCTGATACTTCTGTGACATTGATGACTGGCCTTTCTGTTGTTGAGGATTTCTTTTGAAACATGATGAGTATAGTCTCAGAACAAGAAATGGAAAGATAAACATGTCAACAACAACACCTTTGTTATGAACACTTGGCTGATTCATACTGGCAGAAAATGGGAAAAGTTGCCAATTAAAGATCAGAGGTTTCTAAAAGAAGAGGTGGAAAATGTGAGTGCAGTGATGGAAAAAACGGAAGGTCATGCGTGTGTACTTGCTGTACAGTAAAAATGTATTTGTGTTCATGTGAGTGACGTTGACAATAGACGCCGAGAAGAAAAACGAGTAATGTTGGAGGACTCATATCAAGAAAGGAAGAAAGAAAGAACGAAAGAAAGAAAGAAAGAGAGAGACTTGGTGAGGTCATGGGAGTGCACACGGTGAGGAGTAGATAAAAGGAGGCGCGGCTCTATGGGGACAGGGAGAGATAGAGAAAGAAAGAGAGGGACAAAGAGAAGAGGAGAGAGAATGAAAGACAGAGAGAGAGAGAGGAAGAGAGCGAGAGAGAGAGAGAGAGAGAGAGAACAAGGTAGAGCGAGCTTGGCCGTGCGTTGGGGGAGCTGATGTGCCATTTCTAATCCCTCCTGTTCGTGGCTTTGTGCCGTGGCCCAGCAGGAAGTGGGAGCTGGGCAGACAACAATTAACAAAAGAGCTGTGAAGAATACAATTAGCCATCAATGGCCAACCACGGGCCTTTGTGCCTGTCGCCATGGAGACGGCACAACACCACTATACGGAGATTACAAAACCCTTTTCTACACTTCTCCTTTTTCTCTCTCCATCTCCTCTTTTTCTCTTTTACCCTTTTCCCTTTTCTTCTCTTCCTCTTTCAAACCAAGGTCCCCTTTTTTTTTTCTTTGCACTTCGTCTCTGCGAGTCTTGTTTTTCTCTCTGGGCGCACACGTAGACATATAGGCTCATATAAACAGATACAGTATAAAACATGTCAACACTTAGTTCATGCTCTCTTGTATGCTGTCAAGACTGAGAGACTGAACGTTCAAGCTCCATGTGAACGTTTTTATAACCCGAGAGGCCAAAAGGTCTAATACTCATTTATACTATTAAAGCAGCAGCATTTTTAAAATCTGTATTTTAGTTATTTGCATTAATAGTATTTTATGATATACAGTATAGGTTACTACAGCTCAGTTTGACCTTTTATTAGAAATGGAACTGACACTGCTCTCTCAACACAGTATTTAGGCCGGAGATATACTCGCTGTTCAACCTTGCATCCGTGTTTACAACCCGCTGTGTCATTTTACAATCTACTATACGCGACATGTCTTACTGGAGGATGCCTCTAGAGGGCACACCAGACAGCTCTTAATTTGTGGGATACAAACATAGACTGTAAATATTAATGGATGAAGTCTGAGTGACGTCAGCCATGTGTTCCTGCAGGGGGCTCTGGAGGCTCATCGGCAGCAGCCACCATGTCGGAAATCCTGTCTCGGCCTAACTTTCAGTCAAACTAACGACAGGCTGAGAGCTGGAGCTGAGGCGGGTTTTAAGCCTCTTGACGAACCGTTACATCGCGCCCACCTGTCAATCATGTCAGCTAAACTATGGATAACATGTAACATTCATAGAATAAAAATGGAAGCGTTATAGAAACATCCACCCCCCCGTACAGTGTTTGCCCATGAGGAAAATAACTAATCAGACTTTTTCGGTTTTTGTACCAGGGTGTAAACATGTTTATTTAGCTGTAAAAACTGCTTTTTTTGACAGTCTGTAAGTATGTGACTTCCTGTGTTCCTGCAGCCAGTCCTCAAGCAGACACTTGACAGGAGGTTGCTGCTTGGATACAAACAACAGACATGGTGACACTTGAGGAGGTTACTATGTTAATTCTTTATCACAACATAATAAAAAAACATCAACAATCAAAAGTAACATCACACCAGCTCAGGAGATGATTGGTGGACAGATTACAGCGTCACTCTGCCCCGTCTGCACTCTGTTTCACAAATACTTCCTTTGTTCACGGACATAAAGGTGCTGGCGTTCCCGTTTAATGAGTGACCATGTTAACTGGCGACCTTCAGCTGAATCCGTCCAAAAATGTCATAGTTACAGCAGCTGTTGAAAACGCGAGAAAGTCCTCAAAAATGCCTCTTTTTCTAGTTTTTATTAAACAATGTCAAAATATACCCATGAGATATGTACGTAAAGAAAAACAAATAAACACAGCCATGGATACATTCAGCTGAAAGTACTGGGTTGCTTGTTTACACAAAACAATGATCTTGCTTCCATTAAGCTTTGCAGGTTTCCATGACGACTTGAAAAGTAATGAAGTTGTAGCTCAACTGAACTGCAGTGAAGTCAATGCAGGGCCCTATTGTGAGCTCTTCCAGTGGAGAAAATCTGACACAGGACCCCTCAGAGCACTTCCAATAGAGACCATGTGATGCACAGTGAGTCCTCAGGTGATGCTGTCTAGTGGAAAAACATAAACGTGATGCAGCGCACTTTAGTGAGACCCTTTAGCTGAGGAAACTCGAGGCAGGACCCTCTGCGGCTCCTTTTTTGGAGAGAAATGTCCAGCTTGGCCCTCTAAACTCTTTCAGAGGAGATCAGGGTAACAGGGCATTGTATTTTTCTCTTACAGTGTAAAGCTCTTCAGACAGAGACGTCTGGGTGCACATCGAGCGCAGAAATGTGACGCAGTGCCGTGAAGCGTCAAAGAAAAGACGATAAAAAAAGAAACATATAGAGTCCAAAAACCATCTTCGATTTAGTTTACAGTGTTTGTCACTTTATGACTTCAGGTGTGAACTGATCATTGAAGGACTGTGTAAAATGCAACAACATTTTCAGCTTGTACTTGTGTGAAAACTGAAATGTAGTCTTTTTATTTCCATCACCTTCCTCCAGAATTGACTTTAGTTGTCAACAATGCATTTGAACAATGGAGACAAACTGTGGCACATAAAAAGCTTGGAAACAGAGGGAGTGGGAAATGCAGCTGTGAGACACAGAGACTCACGGCAAGAGGCAAGAAAAGATCAAAATAAATCAGGGCACTGAGTGTGAATTCACAAACTGTGATTTAATGAGCCAATATGTTCCTCATGTAAACCGTCCTGACATTAGAGGCCCTGAAGGCCAACTGCTAAAACGTTTCACTGAACGCTGAAACTGAAAAATGTAAGTATTACAAATAGCAAAAACTATTTCATGAAACACAAAAATGTTCATGAACCGAACAAACATGTCCTTAAACACAAAAAAAGGTCATTTGAACATTTTAGGAACCTCTGAGCTATTTATATGAAAAGCAAACACACCCTAAGAGACGCAGGAACAAAAAAAAGTGAAACTCAATTACTAAGCTGCAACCACCAGTGTTGCAAAATGAATCTAATGCAGAAGTGCAATATCCTACAGTTCAGCGAGTGTCTGCCAGTGTCTGCTCGAGGCTGTCTGCAGAGGGACAGGAAGTCACATACACACCCATTCTAAAAAGCTTGTTTATATAGCAGAAATTAACATGTTTACAGTCTGGTTCAAAAATATATTCAATATTATTCTGATTAGTTATCGTCCTCATGGGCATGCACATAACATAACATTTTGATTCTATGAACGATACGTGTTATTCATAGTTAGGTGTGTAGCTGACATGATTGACAGGTGGGCGCGATGTAACGGTTTGTCAAGAGGCTTAAAACCCGCCTCAGCTCCAGCTCTCAGCCTGTCGTTAGGCTGACTCAAAGTTAAGCTGAGACAGGATTTCCAACATGGCGGCTGCTGCCGATGAGCCTCAGAGTCCCCTGCAGGAACAGATGATTGATGTCACTCAGGCATCGTGTATCAATATTTACAGTTTATGGTAAAAAACATTTTGTGACTCACACAAATATTCAATGACTTGTGTTTCATTTAATGTTTGAAAAACTTTCATGAAATGTTTTTATGTTTGATGAATTTGTTTCGCGTTTCATTAAAGATTTCCGTGTTCAGACCTCATGCTGGAAATTAGTTCACACCAAGGACCCTCTGATGTCATTTTTCTGTTTTTTCTACTCTGGTCTTTACACAACAGTGTGGGAGTTTGTTATCAGTATTATGAGTTTCAGAACATAATAACATGTGGAGCATGAGAGTCACTATTTTTACAAAGTGAAACATAGTTCTGTTGTTTGTGTCGTCTCTTTTAAAAAGCCTGCAACTATTGTTCCTAACAATGCACCTGAACAATGGTGAGGGAGAGAGTATTAACTGAATGGCTGCCTGCAGGTCTGCAGTGGAAACACAATGTTTGGATTATTATCTTTTATTATGTGTTTGAATCACAGAGGCCTGAGTTCCATCTGTCGTTTTTATGGCACCAACATTTGTGTTCTGGTGTGTAGTAAAAGCAGATGCTTTCCTCTTGTTTATGCGACGACTTTCTCAGAACACAATCTGAACTGTGTGGCTACTATCCATCTTCTATCTGCGCTTCAACATCAAGCAGCGTGGAACTACATCATGCAGACTATAGTTGCTTTGAGCCTCTATTGCTGCAGATTTGTTTACATGGTATTAGTTGTTAAGTCTGGCGCTTCTCATGCTAAGAGCTGAGAAATATAAGTCCTATACAGAGAACTTTCTCCTTTTTTCCTCTCCATGTTAAGTTATGAGTTGGGCAGAATATCAATCAAACGTTACCTTTAGCTCAATGTTTTGAATTAACACCTATAATTGTATGCAGCACAAAGTAAAACACTTGTATTGAACTGCATATGATCTTACAGACAAGCACACTAACCTTGTAAAAGAGCCACTGGAGAGAGCACTTCTGCACCAACACTTTCCTCTTGGTTTCTGGAGGACATGTTTTGGCTTGTTCTCCTCCCCTGTGAAGCTATTAGGGTGCTATGGTACACAGTTCAGTGGGAAAAGGCAATTTCATTAGAAACAACGGAAGCCAGATTTACCTCATTTACTGGCAATGTCTTCTTCCTCACTGCATGTGCAGGTTTGCCTCTGGCCTTAAAAATGGAGCCAAACATGGCCAAAACTTTTTGGTTTCTGGTGCTCTGTTTTTGAAACCTTTTCAAGAATATGTGGGACAACGGTCGACCCCTCTCCACTGATCTCTCTGTTTGGTGTTGCCCCGATGAACACTCCTGTTAATGGGCACCAAACCAATATGATAGCCTTTTGCCCCCATTTGGCCAGAAGACTAATATCATCTAAATGGAAGGACTCTGCACCCCCTACATATGGCCAATGGATAAGAGAGGTCATGTTTCTTGTCCACTTAGAGAAAATCAGATATCCTATAAGAGGTTGCACCAGGAAATTCTATGTCACTTGGCAACCATTTTTATCTTTTGTTGAAGATATGACAGCTAACAACATAACTATGTAACCTTTTTATTGTTTTATTATTTTTTGTTCATGTATTTTATTATTTTCTGTCTGTTATTTATTTGTTTATATGTCAGTTTATTGTCATTGTCTCGCTGCAGGCTTACTGATGATCCAGTGCTCAGGGAATTGGGGATTGGACAGGTTTCCTTTCTGACTGTCCTATGTTTGTGCTGTTGTTGTTTATGTTTTTGTGATATATTTGAAAAAATAAAATAAAAAGACCTTGATCAAAAAAAAAAAAAAAAAAAAAAAAATGGACCAAAAGTCAGTCACTGGTTCATTTAATTGCGGGCAAACAGCACCGATTCACAGAAATGCTGTTTACTCTGCAGCACAGTTCTGGGTGCCTTCAACCCTTTGGTGTTATTGGTTAATTAGAAGGTGCCTTTTTCACTCATTTTTCACAGGTTTAGCGGGAACAGAAGCTGTGCAATCCTTTTGTGGACCAAATCTGGAAATTGGTCCGGTAGCTGGAGAGGTGCCAGTCCACTTCCTGAGCACTGCCGATGTGCCCTTGAGCAAGGCACTGAACTTCTTCACAAATCACCTCAATTTCTACAGACGTGATCCCAATTAGCTGGCCATGAGACTCAAACTGATTTTAGAGGTAATATTTTGCACTGATTGCATGCTTAGTGAGTCACCTCAACAATACCCCCAACACAAATGTACTTAATGTTCCTGCCAATGATTTGATGTCATTACCCGCTTTGTAAGGTATATTTTACAACCAGTAGGTCATTAGGACCCAGACCCAAAGCATACCAGTTTAAAACCAGTTCTCATTGTGTATATTCTAATTAATAGGGAACAACCTGTTGACATCACAGTTGAAAGAAAAATATTTTGCTCACCTACTCACGCTTTTTCCCCCCCAAGATACCACAATAACTCAACTCAACAATACTCAACCGGAAGGTCAAGGGTTCGATCCCCAGCTGGGCAACATGACCGATGTATCCTTGGGCAAGACACTTAACCCTGAATTGCTCCCGCTGCTTCAGTGGTGGTGTGTGAATGGGTAGTTCAAGTCCATTTAGTCCATTTAGCCCAAGACATCCATTCATTTGTCCGTACTTCCGTCCATCCATCCATCTGTCAGTCTGTCCATACATCCATCATCCATCCATTTATCTGTTTCCATCCATCCATCCATCCATCCATCCAGCAAGAGGCGGGCTAAACCTTGGACAGGTCGCCTGTCAATCACAGGGCTGACATTTAGAGACAAACTATAGTTCTATTAGCAATGAGCATGTTTGTGGATTGTGCAGCAGGAGTATTCAGAGGCAGCTTTAGGTACATTTTTGTGAATTTATTATAAAGAGCTTGATTTGTAGACGTTACAACCAGTTTTGTTATAACCACACCTATTGTCTTACAGTTTCAAAATGTGTCAGTCTCTACAATCAACAGTTTTATTCTCTTTCCTGCTACCTTCACCCAGGCCTCACTGATGAGAGCCAGCCACAGGTAGCTGTAGTTTCCCGTGTAGCCTTATACTGCCATGCTTTGTGCTATACACCCTCAACCTCTATTTGTACTCCTGCAGCGACAGAGTTTCCATAGCAGAGTGCCAAGTTGTTTAGAAGATGAAACTTTAATGATTCCCATGAGGATATTGAGCCGTTGCGACAGTAAATAATAGGATACAGCAGACGGGATAAGTAGAATATAAATAGGTGCACAGTCAATGAGTGCTCAACACAATAACAGCAGCTTGTAACAACAGCCTGTTATGACCACACTTGTTATCAATGATAATAATGTTAACATGGAAGAGCCATTAATATGCTGTCAGTAATTCAGGTTTATCCCTGTGGCTCTATCAAGCACAACAAATATAAATGTATAATTTATTGACAAATAGTACTATATATTGTGTCTACAAATTAACAGTTCAATTAAATCGATTAAAAAACTCTGCTTTTTGTCAGGTACGAAAATAACCTGTTGAATGTGTCACATGTCAAACACATTTCATTTTTGTTCCTTGTGAAAAATCTGCTCCCTCATTGGAACCAAAATAAGACTGTGGCCATTTTGTAAAGTTCACATTTTATGCAAAATACACTTAAACATTGTTTTCTAACACTAATATGTGTCCTAAGTCTGTATAGACAGCCCACAATTATGAGAAAAGTCCATCCTCTCCGTCTTCTGCCTGCTCCACTTTTCAGAAAATGTGTGCTCAAATAGACCGTTTGGAGAGTTTCCCTTCATGACATCACATGGGGCAGTAGCCCCTCCCCCAGGTGAGTGACACTCCCACAGCTAGGTGTTTGTTCTGCCCTCTGAGTCTGCCTTCTTACTGTAAACAATTATTGGGCGTGGTCAGACACAGCTCATTTACATATTTAAAGGTACAGACACAGAAACAGCCTGTTCTGAGCAGGGCTGAAATAGAGGGGTTTATAGACATGATCAAATACAGGATCAGAGTGGATTTAGAACAAGACACTTCACAGACATGTTTTGGGAACCTCTGAGACTTATTTAAACTGGTTAAAAAGGAGGATAATATGTGACCTTTAAAATAATTTCATAATAAAAAATCCACAAGTGAAAACATCCAATTTCTCAAGGTATGACACCTTTTCATTTTACATGTTCACCTCATCGACCAATTTGTTACATCGTTGCATATTCAAGTCAAGTTAGGTTGGTGATCATACGAGAGCATTTACAAGCAGACCAAAATGTGTGATGTGTGAGGAAAATGCTCTCTGATTGGTCAGAATTTCTTGCGGGACAAATCCCTGAAACAAAGTCTCATTGACTTCTGCCTGGCTTCTGTCAAAATGGACAGACAACTACACGGACTGATGTTGCCTATGCTCATTTGTTTTGTTTGCATTTATTACTGTCTTCAAAGCATACGGTTTGAAAATGAGGTGAACCTGCAGCCCTTTAATAATATGTTGATGTACTGGAGTCGCCCAAGGCACATTTTAATCCTCCTGAACCATGAGCTGCTCATGACTCGTATAGTCATTCAAACATATGAGCAACTTCACCTTGTCATGAGTCTGTGCCTGTCTATGATTCATCATTCATCTTGGCAATAAATCTTATACCGTTGGAAAGCCTGTTTATTTCCCTTTTAAATGGTGCCACATTTGTAAGGAACATGCATTTGTGGGATGAGCAGCAGAGCTGAGTATGTGGGTTGCGCCCATGAAAAACTTACCAAACCCTCTCTGCCAATGCCAAACAGCTTATTCTTCTGTTGACTCTTGTTTGGTGTCGTTTAGTGGATTGGATGATTGAAGTCTGAAGAAACAAGACATATTGGCAATTTAACAATTTATTTATTTAACAAACAGGAGCCTCATGATTGCAGGCAGGCCATTCCATCCTCTCTGTTCCCAAATTCTGGAGGTAGTCTCTGATAAACCCTGCTCTGTGGGGGCGAGCGTTGTCATCTTGGAGGACAGACTTCCAACGGTATAAGATTTATTGCCAAGCAGCATTGTTACAACAAAGAAATAATCTACCAAACACACATTTCCTTAATTTTTATGCAATGTTTATATTTAAAGTTTACATGATACCAGAATCTTAAACCTTGATATGATTCTAGATGTAATGTGACGTCAATGTCAAGACCAGTTTAGATACCATGGCAATAAAAGTAGAAGTTTGAGGCACCTGATATTTGATCATTTCTAGTTTTTAAGAAAAATAGAAGAAAAAAACTCCTGTAAAGTTTGCAGGAAATTGCAATGTATCAGCCATCTGATGTATTGAGTATCTCTACATTTGATGTGGATAATGATATTTGCTTTATATGAAAATTAGAGTTTTATTTGAGTGTTGCTCATTGTGCCTTAGTCCATCATAATATTCACTCGTTTTTTCTAAATTTCTTAATTCTATGGTATAATTGAAAGAGATGTTTATTCATCTTTACTTTCATCTCTACCTGAGAGTCACTTTGGTACATTAACAGGAAACATCAGAGCGTAGAAGTGCATTGCAGCGGTGGCAGTTAGAAGAGCCGCGTTTGGTACGAGCAGCCCAACGTAATCTACAAGCAGCCTGTCATAACAACCCGACCTCAAGTGAAGAAGATTACCCACACTGCCTTCCTGTGTCCCACTTTGCCCGTCTTTTCTGGGTTTGCCAGATCCTGATGCTAGAGATTGGAATCAGGTCACCCAGCCGCCATCTCCTCGCCACCATTAGATAGATATCTGCTTGATCTGAGGGCTGCTGACTGCACAGCATATAGCTGGCCCTTTACCCTGATCCCCACAAACACACACAAGCGCACACACACACAGACATGAAACAACTCAGACCAAGCATGTCCACGATGATTTTCTGTACATTTTGAAGTATTAAATTGACTTTGAGATAGTAGACTGCACCAACGATCACACTGCAGCAAATGTTGCACTTAATTTAAAATGAGACACCTGTGATGGTCCTGATTCTGAAAACCTTTATGAAATCATTGATCACTACTTCACAACTGTTGTGAAATATGTTAAAAATAGAGTTTCAATGTTGAATCAGAATTTAAAAGTCGTCTTTTTTTTAAACTGGTTCATGTTTGTTCTGTAGTAGAGTTATTCTCAGTCCATGAATTAAGCATTGGGCTGCTGTTGCACTGTTTAGAGTAAAAAGACACATGCACTACAAAAGTGACCCTCATAAAGTTTGTTGTGTCACAGAACTGGTTCATCAGAGCACAGAAATAGCCTCTGAGAAACACTGGACAACGGGGACAAGTGGGGCTTCAGCCATCGCTGCGGGAGGTTTTGGGTCAGAGGTTCTAGCAGAAGAGGTCGCTGAAAAAGACTCGGCCCAAAATGAAAGTGCAAACTTTTTCGCAAAGTAGAATACAAAAACATGAAGCACCAGGCCTGGGTGGTGACATTTAGAACCTGCGACCGCACACCTCAATAGACATATGTGGTCTCCTCTGTGCACGTCATGAAACTGCTCGTTTTTCTGTCAACCAGTGTGTTCTTCCCCGCTCTTTTGATGATTTCTGTGATTCTGTGGAAATATACATAGTTTGCATTTGGCAAATATTTTTATTATAACGTCATCTACCACTTTTACGCTGTTCTTTTTAAGTCATTCCATCCCTCCCTTCCATCCCTCCAGTTGGACAGGAATAGTCTCCTGCTGTGAGGGACACGTGTGAACTCGGGACTCAGGAAGATTTTAGGAGCAGTGAGCCTGAAATTCTCTTGAAAAATTCAGGAGTGCCTATGTTCAGAAAAACAAAAATATTTTAAAAAACAGCTTCAGTATGTGTATCGATAACAGAGTGAGAAATTAGGGTTTTAATTAAGCATGGTTTGAAAACTTTTTTTTTTAAGCTAAGGTTTTATATGATTATATGCTCTGTGACGCTGTTAGCAAAAAGAATAATTCTGCTGAACTGGAAACAAAAAAATCCTCCAGTTTATCAAGCTTTAATGAATGATGTAATGAAGCATTTGCAGTTGAGAAATAAGTTGAGAGGAAAGATAAATATGTTTTACTCAATATGGCAGCCACTTATAGACTACTACAACAAAAACAACCCCATGAAAAAATAACAATTTAGTAAAATCCAGAGCACTTGACATCCTCCAAGTTACTATTTAAATCTCTTTTTTTTCCTTTTTTTATCTTATTATTATTTTGGTATTTTATTTGTTTTTACTTATGTTTTTTTTTATATCTTATGTTTTTATTTATTTATTTTCATTTAGTTTTTTGTGTTGGTTTGAGGTATGAATAAACATGTCTCATATTTTTTTTAAATCTGTATTTGGAAAAGAAAAAAACCCAATAAAGAGAACTTTAAAAAAAAAAGGTTTTATATGAATAGAGTTAAACAAAAAATGGTTCACCTTTTTCAGTTTTCACCTAAATTGATGATTTTGTTACATTATTTTCACCTGAATAATAAAAAAAATCACGCGCACTGAATATAATGAGACTTTTTTTTTAAGGCAAAACGGTCTGAATGCAGAAAACATGAGCACTTAAATCCTTGTGTGGCTGAATGGCTTCTCGTGCTCGTGACTGACTTCTTTGAGTTCTTCATTGAGTAAGAAATCTCCACTTACCTACCTAAACACAAACGAAAAACACATTATTAGGTTGTAAAAGGCTTTGAGTGCAATTCATGAATCTTTCTTTTGACGGTGAGATACAATATTTCTTCATCAAGGTTATATTTCAGCTTTATAGCAACTCTCGCCACCTGCAGCAGTGTGACCCATGTCATCCAGCGTGGTATGTGGAACGTATTATGCAAACCAGACGGAGGCATGGGGGGGGGGGCTCTGACTGACTAACAACCCTCTTGAGATAAACACTGAAGGTGGAAAAAAAACCTCAAACGATTATTCTGCTTAGCTGACACAATATCACAGCGATCGCAAAGATCTGCTTGTGTGTGCACACTGAACAAGGTGTCTTAGTGAAACACACACATGACCGACACATAGCAAAACTGCACAGATGCGGCCCTGAATGAGACTTGTCAAAACAACCGTTTTTTGGGTTTTTTTGTGTGTTGGCGTGTCAAAATGTAGCTGATGCTTTCACCCGATAAGCAAAGTTCGCATTATTTCTCAGAAGCAAGCACACCGCAACACCCGCTTTTCCGACCCCTCATCCGCTGAATGCAGCGAAACAACAACGGAAGCTTGTAGAGCCGAAGGCGAGAGATTCTTTTTTTCGCGAAACACTACCCTATAGAGATACCGAGACCACAATGTGACCCGATTGAGCCGATAGCCGCGTGCATAACATTCTGCAGAAATTCTTCTTCCGGAGAATGGAAGGGTTTTTGGGTTTGTTTCTGCGGAGGTGCACCTGAACATCACAGGTCAAAGAAGACAGGTCGGATACCATCGCCAACTTACACCCATCGCCTTCCACCTCCCGATTCCCCCCCCCCCCCCCCACCCCCCTAACTCCATCTCTCTGCAGCCCATGCAGGCCCACGTATCGAGCTACTCTTTGCCTTCCGCTGATGGAAAGCAAATAACAAGCTACATAAAAGGCCTGCTCTCTGTGCACCGACCCACTCCAACAGACACAGCCCCGCACACAAGAAAACAGGGCCTCTGCGGGGGCGAGGAAAGGGGGAGAATTCAAGGGAGTCGAGGGTCGAGGAGGGGTGGGGGAGTATGGCACTGCCCCACACAAAGGCAGCACTGAAATAGCCCCCTCACACAATGAGACCTGCCACTCTGTCTATGAGATAATGTCTAATTGAAAACACTGCAGCCATTGTGCTCCTGTCACCGGCTCTATTGTCCAGATAGCCCTCTCTCCCTCCCACCTCTCTTTTTCCATTGACGCGGCGCGATTGTTCCTCGCCATTGTGGCAACCCTACTCTCTCTCTCTCCCTCTCTCTCCCTTTCTCTGTCTCTCCATCTCCCCCCTCTCTCCGTATTGTTATAATTTCATTACTTATTTGTTTTTTGTTCCGCTTCTCCTTTCACTCCCCTGTAGACCTTTTGTTCACCATATTTAGGCACTTCATTGGGATCTGCTGCCAATGTGTGTGTGGCAGTGTGTGTGTGTGTGTGTGTGTGTGTGTGTGTGTGTGTAAGGGGGGGAGCAGGTGTCAGTTTCATGAGGAGATAACAACAGGAAGCAGATAAAATACTTCTGTGAGATCAAATAAAGCCTTTGCAGGTATCACAGAGGGGGAGATTGTTTTTTTTTTCTTTTTCTTTTCTGCTTCCATGTGCTACTCTTGATTCTGGTAATATGAAACATGGCCCTCGTGTTTCGTCGTCCTCGGAGACAAGTGGTCATGAGGACAGCAAGTATTGTCCTTCTTTGCAGAAACAGCCTTTTGTTGCCATTGTTGCAACCTGCCAGAAACTATGGACAACCTGTCACCTAATGACACAGATATAGCAAAGGACGAGGTGGCGATGAGTCATGGGACTGACGAGGACAGTCAACCCTGAAGGGAATCACAGGAACGCATCGGAGGACTATGGGACATCGCCTTTGGGGCTTTTGGTGTTTGATGATGAATCTCCTGCTTCTTTATCGTTCAGCTACTTTTTTAACAACTGAAAAACTTCACATTTTCTTCTTTGGTGTTGGCAAAAACTGCTTACGAGAGGTTGTAAAAATTGTAAAAAAAAACAAAAAACAAAAAGGAAACTACATTAAACAAATTAAGATTGAAGAGAAGAATAGTGGTTGATCAGTTTGGCTCTCTGAAAGCCAATTTCAGCATTGTACAGCTGTAGTCCTTGTCTGGTGAATGTGGCTTTGAATAAGCATAATGACATATTTTTGACTAGACTTTAGATGAACACACTCGCTGAGATGTCAGATTTTTTTGTATTGTGCTGATTTGAAAATGAAGGCGAACGCATGCAGAGACTTTGTTTGTTGCTGTCACATTTATTTAAAATAATACTTAAATAAAAAAACGATAACCGTTTTGATGTTGATGATTTTTCAGAGATATTTATGGTCTTGGTCTGGTCTCAGTCTCGCCTGGTCTTGGTCTTGACTCTGTCTCTATTCCTAAACGTCTTGATCTTGGCTCTGTCTCTGTGAGTGTGGTCTTGACTACTGTACAACACTACAGTATTGTTTTACCATCTTCCCAGTTCCACTCCTGACTGCCTATAACTGACCATGTTTCTTTCTCTAAAGCGCTGAATATGTTTCAGACATAAAGCCATTCATACTCATATACAGGGGAGGGGAGAGTACAAGAATATTGGACCCAAATAAAGTTACACTTTGACTAAATGTTACTTAAGATGAAAGAAAATCACTGGTCTATGAAACGACTCAAGTGAAAAGTAATTTGTTTGAAAGTACTGAGTAAGGAGTACTGACTTTTTTTAACCTGCATGGGGGGGTTGGGGATGGAAAAACTGATCTCTCCATCCTGGGCAGTGAAAGTTTTTTTAAAGACAATATGAATCTCCAACTTTGTTTTCATTAAAGGAACACCTTGTCTTTTCTCCCATAAGTTTATTCTGGGGCTTTTATACATTTATTTAGAGACAGAACAGTGGAAAGAATCAGAAATCAGAGAGAGAGTGGGGAATGACATGCGGGAAAGAAGCCACAGGTGGGATTTTAACCTGAGCAGCCCGCCACAGCAGACCACAGCCTCCCTGCATGGGGTGCGTGAACTAACCACTAGGCTACTGTTGCCCCCAAACCCAAATAAATGCACCAACAAACATCAGACATAATGTTATATCATTACTCTCCTTAGAATTTAAACACATAATAATATGAATTCATTTTTACAAGCAAATCATATTAACAGCTCTACTCAAATTCATCGAACAGGTGGATTATTGCTAATCAGTAGAAATACATTCATTAATTTCCTTCAGGTTTATCCTCAACATTACTCAGGCTTCAAACTGGGTCCACGTTTCGGTCTCCATCTTCAGATTCGAGCGTCAGTGTAGGAGCATCTTCTGTTTTCTCTGCCATGTTTGTTCCTGACTGTCATGTGGTACATGATTACGGCAATCATCTGGCTTCAGGCAGTTGACAGAAAGCTTGGAAAATCGTCTCTGCCTTTTAAGTTTGGCTCAGTAATGGATGCTATAAAATGACTTCCCACAAAACACTTCAGTGAAGGTGAAATTACTGACTTAAGTACTCCAAAAACTAAAAGCACACAAAAAAAGCAACCCAAAAATTGAGCAAACTTTCCACACCTATAAAGCATCTGTGGTATGAAAGCTACAAATAACAGAACACATTTTACATCCTGTAATGTCAAACATGTTTGATATTACACAGCCATTCTGGAGGTTAAAAAATGGATCAGTAAACCCCTCGAATTACCAGATAATCTGGGCCTAACGTTGGTACCAACCAAGGGCCAAAAAAAGATTCCTCCACTGGTTGTTGGGAGGGGTGAACTGATATAAATCAGCCCATATTTCCTGTAGTCTGAGTCTGGTTGAAGTCTGTTGTAAGTTTCGATGCAACGCTTTTTGCATGTCTGACTTTCAATTAAATCAATTTCGATTTTGACTGAGGAACAAACCTCGGTGGTTGTAAGTGAAGTAGTCTGAGCTGTTGTTTGGTGTGAATGAGTATTTCCCTGCTATCAACAGGTATTGCTCTTAATGTGGCCAAAGTGTTTGGAAGCACACACACGTCTCCTGTGGAAATGTGTCCACTGGGGGTGGTAGGAGAGGTTGACAGACAGCAGCAGAGCAGATGGATGAATCATTGTTCCTGTGCAACTACGGCAATTTATTCCGCCACCGTTGTGCACGTACAAGACGGGCCACAAATCAAGTCACAAGTCATGGTGATTGGAAGATTTCTTCTGAAAAATTATAATTATCTCCCTCTGTTGACCTTCTTCACTGCCAGCGAGAACACTTTAAAAGAACAGGGCATGTGAGCATTTCCCCCTGTGGAGAGAGACATAGGTACTTACTCCTTACCATGACTGCATGACTGATGGATAACCTCAACTTGTGGCACTTATTGAAGATTCATTGTAAACATGACAATCAACACCATTCATTTAGCCTGGAGGTAATCAAATGAGGGGATCTTTTGAACATATAGTCGTGTAGGTTGCTTACATTTGTAACACTTAAACAGCAAGAGATTTGCAATTACTTTACAGGATATCGACCAAATAGCTGTTGGTAACTTCAACCAGATACGTACGCAATGTGTCAGCTCCTCTCCGGTACGACTCCATGCTTTCTCGTCCGTTAACACCCCCGGGCTGCGTTTTCAAAGCGCACACATTAAATGAAGTTAAAACCCGCTGTGATGGATGGAACAGGCATCTGGTTGAATTTAGCAGTTAGAGTAAATAACTGTTCATGAGGTACCCAGAAAAAGAAAGACATAATAACGGTGTTTTCACACAAAACTCCTCAAGAAACTCTCAAGCTGCGTGTGTAAACGCAAATGGACGATTTCTTTCACGACGACTTTTTTACTGATGGACCTATTTTCATTCCCTTTAGGATTAGGACCAAGCTTGTAAGCATTCATTTGTTGCTCTCCCGTGTCAGGATGTGAAGACTCTACAACACAAAAGTTAACAACAGAAAAGAACAGAGCAAAAGGTTTTCAGACTCTGATTAAACTGCGTGATCAAAACCATTGTCAGAGGTCAAATTAAAGGTCAACATTGCATTTATTCAGCAAGCAACAACTGCCTTAATTTCTGCATCACATTTAGAGTACTGTGGCCTGAATCTTGGACTTTGGGAATGCCCAGTATAGTGCACTATATCGTGAGTATATTCACTATAGTGAGTGAATCCGGGCACACTACACTTCCATACAGAATTTTATGAGTTTTACCAGAGAAAATGTATGCATTTGGATAGAATTAATTCAATCTTTATTAAATCCGCCAGCAAAATCTGTGTTGTTGTGAAGAGGGAGCTGAGCCTGAAAGCAAAGCTCTCATGTTACCGGTCGATCTTAGTTCCAACCCTCATGATACAAGCGGCCGAAAGGACCTACTGACGGTGGCTGGGCTTAGCCTTAGAAATAAGCTGAGGAGCTCAGACACAAGGGGAGCTTGAAGTACTACTACTACTCTTTTGCATCAAAAGGAGCCAGTTGAGGAGGTTTGAGCATCTGATTAGGATGCCTCCTGGACGTCTCTGGCTATGCCCATCTGGGAGGAAACAAGGGTAGACCCAGAGCTCGCTGGAAGGATAATATATCTGATCTGGCCTGGGAAAGCCTTGGACTCCCCCGTGGAAGAGCTGGAAAATGTTTCTAGGGAGACGGAAGTCTGGGTTGACTTGCTTTGCCTGTTGCCACCGCGACCCGACCTCGGATAAGCCAAAAGAAAATGGATGGACGGAATATCGACGCAGATTTGGGGGTCTATGTTAATGATAAACATGTAGTAGGTAATTTGGTTATTTTCAGTGACCCAAATGCCCTAAACATGGTAACCAATTTGAATGTAGTGTATAAATATTCACATGGCGCAACACATTTGATTTAGATGTTTCTGGCAAAAAACATGACTTTGGGGATTCCTACACAGTGATAAATAATATTTGGAAGAATCATTCATATCTAAAAGCAACGAGATGGTCAGAGATATCGGCAAAACTCTCCTCATCCTTCTCCTACCTCCACCCACTCCCCCCCCCCCCCCCCCTGTTGACCCTGCCACTTCTGGAGCAGCTTTGTCTGACATGTTCATCAGATCCCCAGTGCTACAGCCAAACAACTTCACAATGAAAAATGCCTGCACATTTCCTCACTTTCACAAACACTGTTAGAAACAAAAAGCTCTTATCGGACCTGCGCATTATTCACCGTGTTAATTGGAGGGAAAATAAATGTATTGTGCATTTGGACTGTGCTGTTAAAACAAGATAAGAACCACACGAACAAATCCGAGGCAGTGGCTATTCAATGAATTGTTTAATACTGAAAGTGTGAACAAGTTGGGAACTGTTTTTTTTCCCTCTTTCAGCCGTGCTTAGGTCTGGCACAGCAAATGTGACTAACCTGGTAATCCCCTGCTACATGTTTTATTGATTTAAACTGATTATGGCATTACCTATTCAAGACTCAAGAGTCAGACCGGAAACATGTACTGGTGCATTCAAACTCTCAATCACAAATCCACAGTTAACAGGTTTTGATAACATTGCTTGAGACATGAACCTTTCACACATGCACTCCTGAAAATTTGTAGAAAATGTTAGGTCAGGCTGACCTGCAATCTTTCTGAGTTGCCTGTTCACATCGGCGCCTCACAGCGTGAGACTTTCCCCGTCGGACAGCAATAGCAATTTTATTTATATAGCACATTTCATTACAGATAAGCTCAATGTGCTTTACATCGTGGTTAAAATCAGAATCAAAACAGAAAGAAATAAAGTGTTCCCACAGTCATTAATAATTCACACACACGACAAAGCAAACATCAGTTACCACAAAAGTGATCATACATACACACACACATACAAAAAAAAAAAAAAAAAAAACTATTCATATGCTTTTGAGAACAGATAGGTTTTGAGTTTTGTTTTAAAAGTAGAAACAGTCGTAATGGACCTCAGGTCAGCAGGGAGTTTGTTCCATAGAAAAGGACCACAGTAACTAAAGGCCCCCTCTCCGGACTTTGATCTGATTCTGGGTACGGTTAAAAGACCTTCACCTGATGACCTGAGGGTCCGGGTTGGTTTGTAGTCTGCGAGCAGGCCAGAAATGTACTGAGGAGCTGAACCATTGAGTGCTTTATGGACTAAGAGTCGGATTTTGAAGGTGATTCTGTGTTGTATGGGGAGCCAATGGAGAGTTTTGAGGACTGGAGTGAAGCATGTATAGATTAAAAAGTAATGGCCCAAGGACTGACCCTTGTGGGACCCCAGAGATAATTTTTGTTTCTTTAGATTTACAGTTGCAAATAGGCAAGGTGAGGGATTTCTCAGTAAGGCACTGCATAATGTTAAAAAGACAAAGCGGAACTGGCAGACAGAGCAACAGTGTCTAACACTATGTGGACTTTGTTTTGACAATCCCTAAGTTTTCAAATTTGTTGGACGATATTGAATATTTGACATCAATTTAACCAATTGATTTAGATCATTTTCATCTGCAGTCATGGCGGGTCACATTTACCACCTCAGGCCACAAAAGACCTCAACTCTTTTCTTTTGACAAGCAAAGCCGACTTTGAATGAGCACATGACGGCTCTGCACGATTTATCAAGAAAAGGAACTTTACTTTGTACTCGATGACAGTTAAAATAAGTTTCACAAAGTTCTCACTGGCTCACAATACAACGACTTCATTAATGATTAAAGATTAGGGGAAAAAGACATTAAACTGAACAAACTTGAACTTATCAGGTGATCACTTATAGATGTTTCGTGGGTTAACACAGGAAGTATTAAACATTGCATGTAGAGGCAACGCAGTGAGGAGATATATCGCAACCTGTTACCTGGTTTTGCAACCTCTGCTGATGAAAAAAAAAAGGCAGCACGATAACATTATATAAAGATAGACAGTTTTATCGTGGCTCACATGTGGAGACTCCATGTTAGGTAAAGTTCAGACACAGGAAATAAAAACAGGATGACATGTATTCATGTCATCTCTTGAAATAAATGGATTGTCTACTTTGAATAAAATGCATAAATATGTCAGTATCTATGCTTATTTGATAAAGGCCTTACTGACTGCTTTCAGCTCTCTGTGTGATACCATCGACACAAGAGAACAGCAGCACAAAGGTGCTCGTGTACGTACAGGGTTCACATGCAGGTTGAAACAACTCAAAACAACAATGTGCGCACACATACTCACACACACACATTTAGACATTTAGATCAACAGTTTACCTATATCAAAAGATTAAAGGTACAATAAAATATCTAAATTGATGAATTAAAAACAGACTAAACCTGTTATATATATCTTTTGTTGAGTTCTTACAGTGCCTCAAATATTTTTGACTCATTTTAAAGTTGTAACGGGACGTGTCTTGTCACAATGGCCACCGTGACAGAGCTGCCATGATTAACATGACATGTTTATCGTTGCCGTGGAAACGCCGGACGTTACGTCAAAGAACGCTGTCGCTGTATGTGCTGCTGTAATAAAAAAAAAAAACCTCATGTAAACTATACTCAGATACATCATCAGTTAACATATCGTCTTCCTCAGGTCTGTTTTGCCCATTTGTTTTGGTTGGGTTTGAGTAGTACAGAGAACCACTCCCATGATTCCCCAATGTCATCTTTTGTTTTTGTTTTAATTGAGAGCCCCCCCTGGCAGCAGAATTAACTTACTGTGCATTAAAAGACAAGATGTGTGTTTTAGCACTCAGAGCAGATGTTTGGAGATCCTTAGAGGTAATCTTTAACATCTGTAGAGAGAGACTATGGGCCCTTTTCCCAAAAACTGCACATGCACGAGATCATCACCTGATGACCTAAATAAAATTAAGACTGTTGTGTATCTCTATCTTTCTCTTTGAGTATTCTGATCAGCATAAACACTCACTACTGACACATCTTGGACACCGCATTGCACAGTGTTGCATCAACTGACGATCCTAGCTCAACAAACATGTCGTACATACAGAAGAAGTGCAGGCACAGAGTTTCAATCTGGATGAGTGCATGTGACAAAATAATAATTTTGTTTCATTTGTTTTGTCCATTAACAAAATAAATGTTGCTTATTCTGAAGAGTGGATGGGTGTTTCTGCATTATTGACTTGAATCTTCCTGGTGGAATAATCCAAAGGTACCGGACCCAAGCGCACATAACCAAACGTATTCATTTAAACAGACATTCTAAAAAGACAAAAGGCTTCCTTTCTGCAAGTTCTGGTAATTAAATGTCCAACAAAAGATGCATCACAAAAGTCCAATAAACAAGAGGAAGCACACTTCGAACTAAGAGGGAAATTTCCAAACTACCAAACATGAAACATGGTAGATGTGATGAACTGACACAGAAGGGAAGGAACACTGAGACTCATGTTGCATTCAGGTGCACCTCAAATGTTCCCAGTTTCTGAGTTGGGAAGTTGTTCTTCTAACTTCAGTGTGTTCATACGCTTTCATTTCAGAAAGTCAGAAGGTTGTAACAACAACTTTAACAACATGTGTGGAATGTCTCTGTTATGAGTTACATGTGGTTATATATGGACTTGAAGAGGGACATCAGACATAAATGTGTGGTTTGAGCTGCAAAGTAAAAGATTGAACTGTGGAGAAACACAGTGTTGAAAACTTTCCATTTGTGTTGGTTTTGGCGTCCCTCGTGGACTAATAGAGTGGCTTACCTCTTTGCTGAACTTGTCCTTTTGTAAGGAGTGCGTGATGAATAATCTCATCCTGCTTGAAAAAAAACTGTCAAACTTAAAACTCACTGAGTCACAGTGAGTTGATCTTTTCCGTGCAAAACCCAAATAAAGGCACACACACGCTGTGAATCACATCCTGACAGGCTGACCTTTAGGCAGCGGTTACAATTAATGAATTAAAATAGTTACATGAGTTTGTTTCATTCATCTAACAAAAATATGGCTCTTCGTCATCGACCTGGTTCTGCTCGAGGTTTCTGCCTCTTGAAAGGACTTTTTTTACTTCCTCTGTAGCTCTTTCTAGAATGCTGCTTAGTGCTCGTGATGGATTAACTCTGGATCTTTGTAACATAACAATAAGTAACATCTTTTACCTGCTCTTTGTAAAGTGTCTCGAGATCGCGCTATACAAATAAAGATTGATTGATTGATTAAATAAAGGCACAATTTTTTTTTTTTTAAATAAATATGAAAAAAACAATAATTATATGAATAATCAATCTTCTTCCCAGTGCTGTCAGTTGCTTTTTTTGGTCGTATATTACTATCTGTATTATTTTCCCTCTATTACTCCTTATTTAAGGTTTTAGTTGAACAGTTGGGACTTTTCAATGTCAGTAATGTTGTTGCCATGACTACTCCTTTGCACGTTTACATTGAACCCCATAAAGCATATTATAAGTATAAGTGAGCCAAGAGCACTTTTCACACTGCTTTGTATCACAGAACTGACATAAGCTCAGTCGTCATCGTGTGTTTGTACATTCATATTGATTTTGGGACGGTGTAATATCGTTGTTCCAGACAAACATGCTCACACACACAACGCTGTTCTCCCCCTGCTGGCTCCGCTGTAACTCTCTCGCCACTGTAACGGCTCTGTTACTACCTCTGAAGAGGGCACAGACGCCCATTAGGGCTTCTGCAACATTCAGATTGAAGAGGAAACGTCACAGGGGGGTAAATACAGGGGCTTGAAACAGCAGTCGGATTAGAGCTATTGTGTGATTTGAACACATCAGTTACAGTATGACAGCGTTTTCAAAGCACGAGAGGCTCAAGGTGTAAACAAACAACGTGAGGTGAACATAAACACTCACAAGCAGTTTATGCACTCCTGAAAGTGTGTATAGAATTTCTGGAGGACTGCCCTAAAAGACACACACAGACACACACAGGTACCCCTTTGACATTAACATTGATGGCGAAGCTTAACAGAGGCATAGAAGTTCTGTCTTCAATAGGCAATGTAAAAGGGGCTAATGTCACAAACCAGTTTTACCTCAAACATCCACCATGTTTCAAAAAAATGCAGTTGGTCGAGTTTTTCCTCATGACTAGATATGAAGTCACTTTAAAAAAAAAAAAGGGTTCAGTTCATTCTTTTCTTTTTTTTTGAAGAGGCTCAATTTGCAACAAGTTCAGCAAGTGTTCAAGGCCAGCGCTGAGGTGAGGTGAGGTGTGTTCACTAACTATATGAAGCTGGGAGCAAACACAGCAGGGTTACAGGTCAGAGAAGACACACTAAGCCTTCAGTTACTCTCAGAAAACAAATGATGATGATTGACAACATGCACTTGTTGCAACATCCTGACTCAGACTTGTATACTTAACCCCCCCCCCCCCCCTTATTTTTGCGTAACTTTAAAAAGACTTTCTTGTAATTGAAAAATAAAATCATAATTAAGGTATTATTTTACTGTGATTGACATTTGTATATAAATAAAAAAGGTCCATATTGGCTCTGACTTGCTGTTTTACTTGAACTGAACTGTGTCCCGCGCACGCTATGAATATCCTGTCAGTCAGCGAGGCAGGAAACAGGCCGCCTGTGGGGTGTCTGGCTGGCTCTACCAGGCCTGCAGGGGTCAAGCCTGTCAGGTGGGGGTCAGGCAGGTGAGGCAGATAGTGAAAACAAAGAAACACCTCCACCAACCCCCCTCCTCCTCCTCTTTTCCCCATCCCGTCTGCCTTCATTTCCCCTCAGAACAATCACCACCAACAGGAACAGGAAGTGACGCGGAGAGGAGGTTGATCTAACCAGGGCCGTTCTTTTGGCCCGGGTCAGATGAGGAAGGAGAAGGTGGGAAGAGAGGGGCATGGCACTGAGAATAGACAGAAAACACGTACGATGAGAGGTGGCAGGGTATCCTGTGTGCGTGCGTGTGTGTCCAACAAGCCTATTAATAGACTCATTCAGTGGAGTCTGAGGTGGTGATCAGTAGTGAATTACAGGATCAGCTGCTAGACGAGAGTTTGATTTAGTTCATGGGGTGTGTGAAAAAAACAAGACCAAGAATCAAATGTAGTGTTTTTAATTCCAAAGTCTTACAACAAGCACTTTACAGGCACTCTTTGACCTGCCTCTACCTCAACCCTAACATTTTTAGACTCAGTTCATCACTCCACCCTCAGATGATCTGCAGCTATTCCACTGATCATTGCATCCTGTTTGATAAAGTTGGTGGGTCATTATTTGTGTAAGTTTTTTTATCCAGTAGATGCTGCTGTTTGGCGACACCTCCGCTATTCTGAAGCCTCCGCTCTCCTCCAGCGGCACACCTCCAACCCCTCCTCGCCTCACGTTAACACGAAGGAGTTATCAATTAGAACGCACTTTAATGAAGCAAGAGCAAGCGGCGGACTAAATTGTCCTTAGCTCGAGCTGCAATCACCTGTGTCCTGCATTGTTGTGTTAGCAGGCTAATGTTAGCACACTTTGGTTAACTCGTAGCTTCATATTGCACCAAAATTGACACAGAATGACCGAGATCTAAAAACACTTACATGACATCGAAATAATCAGTGAGTATGTTCTTCTTCTTTCCTCTAGTCTTTGACTAAAACAGCTTTTAAACGCAAGGCCGTCCCGTCCATGTAAACATGATGTAAACACAGCTCTGACAACAACACAGCCAGCGGGACTCGAGCTTCTCACTCATTGTAGACAGTCATGACTCAGAGAGACATTTAGATATACATATAGAGTATATAGATATAGATTTCTGTTATATTTATGTTTAAATTGTCTCACATTCTGCCTTTAACAGGCATTGGCTGCTTTTTATTTTGGGAGCACTTTCTAGTAATCTACTTGACTCGATCACGTGATTGCTTAGTGCTCAAAGTGTCACAAATAAACACTAAAACTGGGCAAATATCCCGTGCATGTTTTGCTGCACACAACTAAAACACCTTACAGCACACAGTAAAGCTCCATACTATTGTAACCAGGGGTCATCTTCAAGCTCCTGTGAGGAACTTTTTGTGTGAGTCGATTTTGGCGCCCCCTGTGGACAACGCTGCACATCTTATCTCTTCAATGATTTTGTCCTGTAAATACATGAGTAACTATTATAATTTTTAACATAAAGGTCATCCTGCTGTCCTTTAAAAGTCAGACGTATCACTCATCAAGAATATTATGAGTGGAAAATGTGCGGTTTCAGCATCATGCTGTCAATCACTTTGTTTGACACCCACCCGGCAGCAGGTCAGGTGTAGAAAATGACTATAAAGAAAAAGTTGATCTTCATGCTGATGGACTTGTTTTCATTTGCACCTCATAAAGGGGCTTCAATATTCATTTTATTCTGTTTCATAACAAACTAAAACGCTCCTCACAACATATTTAAAAGCACGATTAGAAACTACTCTGCTCGTGAATGTTACTGATTTGAATTATACTTTTCTTCTCTTTTTGTTTGACTGGAGTCATTTTAAACTCAAACTCAGACCTTATTTAAAGAGGACTTAGTCTGCTGATCTTGCTCTTCCTGTTTTACTTTGTTTTATTGGATGACAGTTTGTATCCTGTTTGTTCTTGTCTTTTATTGTTTCATGTGTATTGTTGATTTATTCGTATTTTAAAGGCCCATCTACGGACGGACATTGCAAATAAGGTTAGGCGTAAAAATGCTGCAGTGTTGCATCAGTTTACTTGCTCCACACTTGTCCCTACATGAATACACATTAAATAAATAAATACATGTACTCGTAATTTAATAATTAAATTTGTTGTCTTACTGTCCTACCTTAGTTTTAATTGTACTCTCAATTTCATAAAAAAATCAATATGAACAATGATTGTGGACGGTTAGATAAAGGCTCTGACTTCCTTAATCCAGAAATATTCCTTTTGTTACTGACCAGGCTGGCACTCTAAACATGTATCCTTTAAGTGACTTTGAGTTGTATGTTTCCATTAAAACTCATCTGTATTTCATTCTGTATTCTTATTTATTTCCTGCTATATTTGATCATTATGAGTTTAAATCACTCTCCTGACAGATATCAGAAGATGCCAACATGACCTTGACTGTGAGGCCATGACAGCAGCGCGAGGCTCATCATGTGTACATGTTTACACCGGCCTCCTCATTGTCATTGTCGACTCCAGGGCCTCTGTGGCGGGCCAACTGGAGCGCCAGTGTCTGCAGAGTCTCCCCTCTCGCTCAGTCTTCCTTGAGAATGTGAGCAGGCGTGTGGCATTGAGCGTCAGCAGTCCATTCCTGCTCTCATAGCACAAAGACAAGCATGTGGCACTTGACAGCGATGTCTGATGAGCGACGCACGCTTGCACAAGCCGCAGCAGCCCCGGCCCTTTAAAGATGTGGCCGAGGGGTCCCTGCTCTGAAAGGTGACACCCGGGCTTGCGCCACCGAGGCTCCTTGGGTCTTTTCTTTCCCCCCACTTGCGGAATCTTGTCTGTCCTCGGCTGCTAATTTCCGTCACACTTTTTCTCCGGAGCAGTGGGACAAGCCTGCGTTGTGTGTTATTAATACTATTGTTAACTGCACACTCAAGGCTGGCCTCCCTGACTCAACTCATCATGTTACAGGTGTATTGTGCACAACAGAGAAATTGCCAATCCTGCTTTATATAAAACCATCTATATATATCAGAGGCAAAGCTTTGTCCAATTATGGGTTGATGCATAGTGTCATGAAGTGGCTGCACCCTTAAAGGCTTTCTCCTTGACCTAAAAGCAGGAGGTGTTTGATTGAGTTTCTGTCTGATGTGAAAGATGAAGCGAGGGATGAGTTTCCCTACAAATTCATGTATAATGTAATCGTCAGTGTGACTACTCCACATGAGGAGTGAATGCTGATTTTTGTTTATCTTCTTCTACTCCATAAAGTGCAAAGAACTCTTAACAAACAGTCTGACAAAATGCCGCTCCAGCCACCGCCTGATGTGCTGTTTTATAGGGCACAGCACCCTCTAGAGGACACATTTGGGACTTGTTGACAACCCCAATTTGTGAGGTTTTTAGCTTGCTGGGGGAGACGGAAGTAACTGGTCTATCCTTCCAGAAGCATGAAAACGTTCGACAGGGTTTTTAGAAAATTGCAGGAATTGGATAAATGGAAATAAAGAGGGAAAGAAGACAGGAAAAACATATACCTATCTTTAAAAAAACAAAAAACAGAATTCCTTTAGGATTTTTTGGAACGTAGTCATGTAAAGGAGGTCAAATATCAGCTAATGACGTCTTTCAATTTGTAATAAGCTGTAATAAACTACTTACTGACGAGCTCAAGAGCAATGCAGCGGTGTAGAGAAAAGGCTCAAGGCTGTGGATTGGATAACAATCTTTTAAAAGACTGAACTATTAAATGGTATTTAGTGGATTGGATGTCTTGTGTTTTCAAACATTCTCATTATATAAAGTTAATGTAAAGATAACTTTCTTTGACGCAAATCTGTTTCTCGAGGTTGGATATTTCAGCAAAACACTAAAAGATCCTTTTTCATTTTCTGTGCTTGATAAGAAGAGTTTTTGTTTGTTTGTTTGTTTGTTTGTTATTGCCAGCTTGGGGAAAAGGAGGTAGTTATACGACACATCACGTAGGTGCAGTTCGGGGCAAAATCAGCAGACTTAAGAAGAAGATAGGCCTTCAAATGCCACAAAAAGTTTTAATTGATCACAACGTACATGCAGGCCTAGCCACTGGCAAGATCCATAGGCTGCTGGAAACAACTTATTCAACCTATGAAAAACATGCATCATTTTCAAAATCAAAACAGAGCCGTTTAAAAAAATAAAATCACCCCCTGTACAGTGATGACAATAACAGACCTATTATGTTTTTGAACCAGGCTGTAAAAATGTTTATTCATGCTGTGAAAACAGCTTTTTTGCCAGTCATGTGTATGTGAGATCCGGTGTTCCTGGAGCCAGCCTCTAGTGGACACTCGACAAACTGCAGGAATATTGCACTTCTGCATTGTCTTAATTTTCAAGATCAGAGGTTGCTGCTTGGTTGAATGTTAAATGCTGGGGCAGCCATTTTGTTTCTTTTTAATTAACAGGCAAAGATTTTAATGATGCTTTGTTGTCATGGAAACCGAATGTTGGAAAAAATAAACCAATCAAAGGAATACCGGAAGTCTGGAGCCTCAAGGGCAGTTAGAATCTTCATATCCAAGAAAGCACAGACTCTCTACAGTCCACAGATTCATTCAGAGACTACAACAGTTCACGTATCTGATCTGAGACATTGTCTTTATAAAGACGACAAACTCAAACAACTCAACATCCAAGACACTGATTCAACCAGGAGCAGCAATGGAACAATCCCAAAGCTGGGGAGATATCATGGAGAAGGAGATGAGCGATGAGGTTGGAGGTTGGAGCTGGGGAGTTTAAATACCCCATGCAAGGAGCCAACCACAGGAACCGCCGCCAAACCAACAACAGGCAGCGTCCTACTCAGCCTTTCAAGGTCAGACTTTCCACTGAAGGAGGGAGGAAGCCTACGGGCATCACCACTGGCAGACCCCGGATGGACCTGGTCGCTCGGGAGTGAAGGCTCTTCTGAAACAGGAGAAAGATCTGAGCAAGGCAGGGCGGGAGAGATACGCCATGAGCGACTCAAAGATCCAGGAGGTAGAAGAAAGGTTGAGGGTGGAGCGAGAAGAGAGACTCCAATGTGACTAGGAGATCAGGATGCTCAAACAAAAACTGAAGCACCTGAGGAAGCTCCAGGAGACCGCCTGTAGTGAAGCAAAGCAGCAAGAAACTCTGCAGTCTGAAAGAGATGCCCTGCTGGAAAAGATTAAGGTCATGCAGAAAGATACCTTCAGCAAGGACATCAAGACCACCAAGCAGACCATCGCCTTAAAGTACAGAGCTGGAAGAAGTAACGCAGAGCAGGCAACACCTCTTCTCCAAACTGGAAGAACAGGAGGAGGCCAATGTGGGGCTGCAGAAGGAGTTAAGAGACTCCAAAAAGAAAAGGCAGCACCACAAAATGATGGCTGACAACCTCAAGAGAGAAATGGAGGAAGTCAGGCATCAGCATCTGGAGTCAGCCAACAAGGACCTGATGCTGGTAGAGAGACTGACAGAGGAGAAAGAGTCCCTGGAGCAGGAGGTGAAGGTCTTCAAAGAAGAGGTAGAGGAGATCAATTTTGATCTGAAGAAGAAGGTGGAGGAGCTTCAAAAGGACAAAGAGAACCAAAAGTTGAGGGCTGACCGCCTTCAGGAAGAGCTGGAGGAAGTCAGTCAACTGTGCACTACCAGTGAGGAGATCACTTCCTGGAGGAAGGCTGAGAAGATCTGCACTTCAGAAAGCCGCCAGGGGAGGCAGCTCGTCTGGAGAGACAGGAGGTGATCATTTGCTCTCTGAAGAAGAAGGTGGAGGAGCTCCAAAAGGACAAAGAGAACCAAAAGTTAAGGGGTTACGGCCTTCAGGAAGAGCTGGAGGAAGACAGTCCTCCGTGTGCTTCCAGAGAGGAGATCACTATGTTGAGGAAGGCTGAGAAGGTCTGCGCTTCAGAAAGCCGGATATGTTCATCCCATTTCTCAGATATATTTTATTTATAATTTTTAAATGTCTGTGTGAATATGTGAATTCACCCACCCACTCCCCTCAAAATACACGCCCCTCATCTACATACACGAGCGCCATTCCTCCAGAAGCGGACCTCAGCTCATCGCTTGCATTGCAGAAATGACGTCATCTCGGGGACAAATACAGTTTTTTGAATTGAATTGAAATTGAATAATTTCTCGTTCCATGCTGAGTAAACACGAAATTAATCGTGTCAATTTTACAACTCACAACAGCCAACGACAAATGATGATGGCTTTGAATGTGAGCTAGTGCACGCAAAGGGGTAGAGAACGAGCAGGGAGACAGAGAGGTGTGATTGGTTCATCAGATTGGTACCTCGTGGCAGACATGGGTCAAAGTTTTTACAGGTTTACAACTGATACAAATGACAGATTTTCTTTGTTCCTTTTTCAGAGAACATGAGTTATTCATTTCTGTCAGGACCTAAAGACAATTTCAACCAAGATCTTAAAAAGTGGATCTGGAGGATATTTCCAACCCTGACTTTAACTGGTTTGCATTGAAGAAAAAACAAAGGTATGTTTTGAACTTCAGCGTAAAAATCCTAACGTCTTTTTGTTGAACGAAGCGATCCACAGATAACAAAGAACATTTTCATAAACATCCTGGATGAATCAACCCTCCACCTGTCTTTGGAATAGTTTTTGTAACTTTCACAGATTCCTGTCAGTGACCTTCAAGAAAACATTTCTCCAAAACTCTGGCATGTTGTGTAATTTTTCCCCTAAAATGTTAAAATAACCAAATTAAGTAAATCTTTTTAGGGGTTACCTTCATAGGATTTCTACAATCCCAAGAACACAATATGCTAGTAGCATTTGAGTGAACCTTCCGGCATCTAACAACAAATAAAAAGCCCAGAAACATCTGTACTGTATTGTTTTCTTGTTTACTGTAACTGTGCAATCTGTCCGCAAACCAGTCAACAATTTGTTCAGACACGTACTAATACAAAAAAGGATTACACTCTCTTCTTGAGCCTTATACACCGTGCAATATCTACACTGTTCAGCAGTATATTTATATTTGTATTTAATGTTTAAATATTAAATTTCCTGTGCTTTTGTACATATCTTTATCATTCTTCAGATACTCTCACTTATTGTCTATTCTATTATTTCTACTTTTATTTTAATTTTATAATCAATATATATCTTTATTTATTTTCTACTTCTATGTCGTGTTTAAGAGCAGCTGTAACAACCGAAGTCATAATAAAGTCATAATTATGAGATAAAAAGTCAGGGACACCATCTACTATCATGATCTTTAGCCTACAAAATAACTGTGTGGTACATTGACAGTTAAACGGTACAGTCAATGCTACTTAAACAGCAATGTAATGTGTTTAGTTTTAACGACAACCAGATTAAAAGATATAACTATTTATCATGCATGTAACGTTTACAACATTTGGCAGAATTAGGATCGTTTGAATTGCCTTGTTTAGGATTGCATATCGTTTACATGGCTGGGTTGACTTTATTATCTCGTAATTTCAACTTTTTATCTCATAATTTCGACTTTCTATAGATAGATAGAATATTTATTATCATTGTATACAAAGACACAACAAAACTTTGTTAGCAGCAATCTTAAACAGCAGCGTTTACAAAAACAACAAACATATATTTGTGGTGATATGAGAGAGAAGTATGCAAAAAGTGGCTGTTCAGTGAATGAATGATAATAATAATAAATAAATAGACAGTTGTGGTGACTGAAAGAATATATACAGTTATTATTGTGCAGTGACTGATTAATTCAACAAATATAAATATAGAGATATAGTGCGAATAAGTGAAGTTATAGTGCAGTGAAAGAGTATATACAGTTATTATTGTGCAGTGACTGGATGAATTGTTAAAGTTCAAGTGTAGTGACTGAGTAAATAAATAATAATAATAATAACAACAACTTTATTTATATAGCACCTTTTAAAAACACAGGTTTACAAAGTGCTTTGACAAACAAGAACAAAGCAAACTAAAGCAAACACAGAAGAACATCAACAACAAGAACATAACAAATGCAAAATACTAAAAATAATTAAATACAATTCAACAGAAAAGAACCCAAAGTGCACGATACCCAACAGACATATAGAACCCGACCATCACAAGAACCATCATAAGAACCATCATAAGAACCATCACAAGAACCATCATAAGAACCATCATAAGAACCATCATAAGAACCATGATAAGAACCCAGGCAACACAAGAACCCAACAACACGAGCTGAGACCAAGTGGACCAAAGATTTAAAAAGATGTAAGAAACTAAAAGAGCTCAAAGCAAACCAAAAGATAACAGCAATAAGAAGGTAAGAGCAGTAAAAGAAATAGAAACAAGTGGTTAAAGGATTAAAAAAAACTATAATATTAATAAAAACATAAAGTAAATATAAATATGAAACATAAATAGACAAAGTAAGATAAGAAATTACCAAGTTAAAACATAAGAGGAGTTAAGATATGAGCATAAATACGAGATAAGAGCATAAATAAAAGAACAGTAAGAAGAAAAAGAAGATACAAATAGTAAAACCAGTAAGAAAAGACATTAATCAAAAGATAATTTATATCTCATAAGTTCGACTTTTTATGATTATGACTTTATTATCTCTCTTTTTATTTTATTTTTAACTGGCGGAAATGGGCTTCCATAGAAATGCCCCCCTCCTTGTTGGGATTAATAAAGCATTTCTGATTCTGATACTAGAAACTCTATGTCGAGCAACAAGTAGGTGCAGTTCTCACCTCCCGCCTGAAGGGGCGCTGCTCTCATTATGTGACGTCTTTATTTCACCCGGCTCCCCGAAACACGCGGAAGGAAACCCGCCATTGAAGCAATCTCACAACGTGAGCGTTTCGTTAAAGTGCGCCTCTGAAAAGGTGCAATTTTTTTTCCCACAAATACCTACTGCTGGTATTGTCTAATCGGAGAAATGGCGTACAGAGGACAAGGACAGAAGGTGCAGAAGGTTATGGTGCAGCCCATTGTATCCTTTTTATACCAATGAACGGAAGACGCGCTTTCCTGCTACAACAACTTAGCATCCAGGCTAACGCTGTCTTGTATATTTCTCAGTTTGAATGAGGGCCTGCTTTGTAAATATTCGTATATATGACGTGTGATACTCTTTTTCTTTACAGTTCAACAACGTAATGTGGAAATATATGGTGTTAAAGTCTGAAATGTGCAGATTATTTTTGCATTGTTCGTGCAGGACATGCTCACGAAAGAGTCCATTGTGTGAAATAAGCAGGCAGCCTCCTCCACAATAACCATTAATGTTCAATAACTTGTAAGAGGAAAGGTGAACCAGCTTGTGTCAATGTGTGTATTTGCTTTTCGACATTGACTTTCCTTGACTCCAAATTGTCAGAACCTAATTTTCAGGTATCTGCAGAATGTAAGTATTTGTGAAACTATTCTCCAAAAGTTTATTGTGCTCGGTTTGATTTAATTTAAGAATGCGTCAGACATCTGATTTATTGTTCCTCTCCTCCACAGCGCTCTCGGATCCAGGTGTGGCTGTATGAACAGGTGAACATGCGGATAGAGGGCTGCATCATTGTGAGTTATCTTATTTGTTTCTGTTTGATTGAACTGCATCACAGCATTTAAAAAAAACAAAAAAGATTAATTACAGGAAGTAGACTAAACAGCCTGAGCATGTGAGACACTGAGGGTGGTAAATCAAATAAATATTATTAATAACATTCACCCAGCAGAGAGCTGTCATCATGATAACATCTGTCTCTCCAAACTGTCATCTGTTCTGCACATGTTACATTTACAAATGCACTCATGTTCACTTCATCTGTCTGTCTACTCGCCGTTATATTGAATAGTTTCTGCTTATAATATGTCAACACTCATGCACTTTAACTTATGTCAATACTGTCCATTTACAACTCTGTTTTTGCACATTTACATTTAATCTTTCAGATTTAAGACTAGTAATGCTAAGTTAAATCCTGGTTGTATATATTCTCATTCTTAGTTTTGATATTTTTAGTGCTTATTTACTTTGTAGTTAATATTATATTGTGTTTAAATTTGCTAACATTGTGTTTTTTACTCATATTGTGTGTTTGGATAACCTGCTGCTGTAACGCCACAATTTCCCAGTTTGGGATCAATAAAGTAATTTCTATTCTGTTCACCCCCCCCCCAAAAAAAAATGAAGTACTTTGTCCACGTTGGGATGCTAAAAAAATATTTATAAGTTGCTTGGCTGGATTCCTGTCCTATCTTGTAATGGTTGGTCCTCACGGTTTCCTTACATCCTTCATGCCACTTAAATACTACAAGAGATCAGGCATCTCTGCATTGTATGGACTTCTTAAATGAGTGATTGCAGAGGAAGCTGGAAGCCGCATAAAGATGATGGCCGTAAGTTTTCTAGCAGTGTTAGAGTGAGCATGTGATTGTTTATCACTGCTTCAGTTTTAATGTCTTATTTATTTTTAGTTTTCTGTTTTAGAAATGAGTCATATTGAAAAAGCAGTAAAGTGTGCCTTTTAAATGTAGCGCCAAGATTTAACTAAGATTACTGAAGAACTAGAAGCAGAAGTTAATGAAGAACAGGGATTTAACGTTTTAATGCTATAATCAATCGTATTATTTGTGTGAGGGGTTGCAGTTAAGACTTTGGTTTGATTGCATTTGATCAAAAAACCAGAGTTACTTAAAGAACTGAAATCACTAAGGGTGCACTCACACTAGGCAGAGTTGCTTTGTGCTGTGCTAAAGCTCGATTTCTGCCTGCTAATCGTTGGCTCTTCCTTTGCTGCCTCAGGGTTTCGATGAGTACATGAACCTGGTCCTGGACGATGCTGAGGAAGTCCACATGAAGACTAAGAACAGAAAGCCTCTGGGTAAGGACACCTTACATTTTGGAAACATGTTCTATTTATCTCTGTGTCCTATTTGTCTTGCTTAGCATTGATTTATACAAAAAGATAGCAATACCCCAGAAACTAAGCTGACAAATTGGGATCAACATCTGTAAGCATGAGTTAAATAACTGTAAGGAATATGATTAATACTAAACTAGTTATGTTGAAATGATGGGGTCAGTCCTCCAGTGTGTAATTCTCAAATGAGTAAAGATGCCTCCTGACAATGGAGATGAAATCTTGACATCCTCATCTTAATGCATGTCCATAGGATCCTGTTTGTGCATGTGTGTGTATTTCAGCCTATGTTTGTGTAGCATGTTCATTAAACAGAGTGTAAAACTGAATTCCCCCCTGCGGGATTAATAAAGGATAAATTATTATTATGATGCAAAGTACTTCAAATAATAGAGTTGGAGATGACTCTTGAAAAACTGATTTAAATATTATTTAAAGTACCCTGAGCATATCCTTCACAATATGTGTTTGAGGGCTGCCAATTCATGGAATTTTAATCCAAATCACAATATTGGCATCTCACAATTAAATATACACGATTGATGGCAGTGCTGATGTTTAAATCGATTTTTCACCAGTAAGAACAACATCCATAACAACCACGCTATACAGCATCTCCCAAAGACAGACTGATATTACCAAATGGAATTGCTTTCCATTTGGTAAAAGATGCAGTATGTCAGCAACATTACCGTGTCTATCATTTCTCCAGCTCTAACATGTAAAAGTTATCAGAAAACACAGACCAATACCTGTTTCAGTGTGATGGGATCAAAGCAGGCTCATAAAATCATCAGACTTTTAAATTAGTTTAATTCTAGAAAGAACACTCCTGAAATATGAGGGGATGCAGATTTAATAAATGAAATCCAAACATGTTCTGATCCTGCATGTGCTGTGGTACTTGAACCCTTTCATGTGTAGACATTTGATTGACACTGATAGTCTAAAAGTGAACTGACACTTTGTATCTCTTACCATCCATCATCTTGCTCTTCTGATCCACTTACACTTTCTCCCTCTGTTTTTCCGTCTGTCCTCCAGGGAGGGTCATGTTGAAAGGAGACAACATTACCTTGCTGCAGAGTGTGTCTAACTAGGACAACGGAGACCAACTAATCATCGTCCTTTATTTTCTCTTTTTGTTTTGTTTTTACAAGTGTTTTTGAGTTGTTCATGTTTATTTTACATGATCATTGTAATCAATTTGGGCTACCAAGTGGGTACATTTTGAGAATAAAGTTGTTTTCTTTTCTTACAGCTGTTGTCTTTACTGATTTCACCTAATATGTCTAAACCTCATCTGTTTACATGAGTATTGGGGTCATTGTGCAACATTGCCATCTAGTGGCAGACAACATTGCATCACATGTATCATGTAAGTCAAACATGCAGCTCAAAAGACAATAGAAGCAATTAATAGTCTGTCAATGAGTAGTCATGGTACTTTTTACAATACTGTTACAAAATGTGGTTGGAAACAAAGGAGAAACAGTTTTGAACTACACTGGAGTCCATGTTATTAGGTGGAAAAGGTAACTAAATGAGGCATGAAGGAAGATTAAGTGAATTGCTGAGAGTATTTTAAGATTTGTTAGAAAGCTAAGATCCCTTTACTGGCTACCTTGTGAAATACATTGCATATATATAACAGGTAAATTACAAACAGGTATTTTTTGCTGAAAGTGAATGGGATGAACTTGTGATAATTTTAATATCATATACATTTGGAAACAGCTGATTTACCTGTTATCCCTGTTCCTTATCAGAAACTGAGTTTAAAAATGAAAACTTATTTAGTAAACTTTGTTCTCAAATCATGAAAACGCACCTCCTAAATAATTTAAGATGCGTGTTCGTTTGTTGCCTTTAGTTACAGCAAAAATCCCCTACTCTTCGAGAAAAGTTGTCAGGTTGTAGTCAAAATTGATTAACGTAATTACGTAGTAGTTGAGTACGCACGCAACGTGTCCCTGTTCTTTTGACTGGGAAGCCCCTAGCGCGGAGCTGCCAACGCCCGGCGTAAAGACACAAACAGTGGAAACGGTACGGAAAAAATATATATATTGTGTGAATTATCGGGTCATATCTGTGGTTTATTTTATGTTTTTCTATACTTAACATCATCTTCGTTTACAGTTCGTGGTACGTGGGCTTTAATATGTCATATTATGTGTCCCATTTAGCTACAGCATAAGCTCAGCCAGTTAGCGAGCAGGACTAGAATAGCACTTAGCAAAGCAAAGCAGACGGGTGGTATTATTATTATTATTTTTTAAATCTAAGGTGGGTGTTTTGATTGTAAGTACACATTGTAATGGATAAATGTTAGAAAGGATGTGTGGGTTAATGGAGAGACGACTTGCTTGGGTTATTATGTCGGTAGTTTTACCAGCCGGCAGGAAACTAGGCCAGATTGAGGCCGGGGATGTGGCCGAAATACAACAGACGCTGAAGGCTAATGCTACGAAGCTAACAGCAGTGTCTCATTGATCCTCATCTCTTAAGTGTGATTTATGAATGTTTTTTTTTTAAATGTGGAGTTATTTATAATTAAATGCAAAGATTATATAATTAAAAAGGTGTATTTACCACGTGTGGCCGCACATGCAGACATGTTAGGAGTTCTTAAATCGAAAAAAAATGCTTCTGAAACATGCATTTATATGGGTTTGTTTGTGCTGCTTAAAGTTACAGGTGTCCACTGTTCTTGTGCACATACCTGAGTATTTGTTTGTGTTGAGGTAGGAAGGAAGCTGTGACAATCTTTTTTGGGATATCTTCCAAGTCCTAAATGTTAGATTATTTGTGTGTTTTGTTGAAGTATTCTGTTTCCAGGTAACTGAGCATGTCTCACACTTGGATGGTTGTACCTGTGTCTTTGCCTTACATACAACATTTCAACTTGTAAGTTTTATATATTGTGTGGACACATTACAAACATATCACACTGACTGGGTTTCAGCTGCTTTCACTACTATGTATATTTTGTCAAAGCGTCTGTGGGTTCCTAGAAAAGCGCTATAAAAAAACCAATATATTATTATTATTATTATTATTACTAGTCTTTAAGCTGGCTTGCCCCCCGAGTGCTTGCTGGCCTACAAAAAAACAAATGTGTGGATTAAGTCTGGCAGCATCATTGCAGTTGTGTCCCCCATTTGGCCGCTGCCATTATCTAACTGGACTGTTCAGCCCAGATTTCAGATTTTATAGAGCCACATATTGTTCAATAAATACAACAGCTCTGTGGGGACAGTATGTATTTAATTCAGTACATGGATGTTACCATTATCACCTTGCTGTGGACCTAACTGCTCTCTTGCTGGCTGCAGTGGTTATAAGGATTAATTCAGACAATGGCAGAGTTTTTCCTTGCGCAAAAATTGTCTCACTTGTGTCTGATGCACAACTTTCTTTGATATTCTCTAAGCAACACCTGATCTTCAAGTTCGAGTTAGTTCTCAAGTTGAAATATTTAAGTTTCATGTGTTGATTGTTTATACACATTGACACCATTTGACAAGCTTTAGGTATAAGAAGAATAAGAAGGCAGAACAATTATTTTTCATTGTTGTCACAGGTAGATTTTTTGTTTTGTTTTTAGTTCCCTGTCTTATGTGCAATAGCTCGTTTCATTGGCTGTCTCGTCTGTTTTTTCCGTCTTAGCAGCACATTTGATTGTTTGGTCGACATTTCAGTTTAATGGTCAGTAACAGTCGGAAAGATTGATTTTGGTATCACAATTTGGACTGGTATTAGAGAGAAGCCATAGTGAGATTTAATACAAATAGGACAGTGTAACTTTTCATGTGAATATGTCTAAAATCAGCTTCACATGTATTAAATATGTTTTGAGTGGTCTACTATAGAAAAATCTCAATGCAACATTGCAAACACCTTTACATTTGTTAGTGTATTTAAAGCAACATAGTGTTTCATTTGGTTTCCTGTCTACCGGGGAAACGCAGTAAACACCAGGCGATACAAAAGTGAATGAGGAAGGAAGTTGGTTGAGCAGTTTGCAAAACTAGCTGTTGCAACTTAATTAGAATAAAGCAACATAGCAAGAATGACCATGAACGCACCTTTGATATAATACCACATCAATTAACACGATGTCTGCTGTGTTCGGTCAGATAGATTTTCATCAGCAGTTGTTGCTGTTCTCTCACACTGAAGACAAAAGCTCACGTGATCCATAGCTTCTTCACGTCACCATCAAACTTGATCTAGTTTAGTTTTTATTCTGAGAACCACAGCAGCAGGAATGACTTGCTTTGTGTTAAAATGAAAGAGTTGTGTAAGCAGCATGAGGGAAGGAAATACCTATTGGGTTTCTAACTCTGCAGAAGTGACACATTACATTTCTCTATAGCAGGTCAGACTTGTGTTTGCAGGTTATCATGGTGACATTTGTGTATCTATCTTAAATCTCAGACTGTTTAGTCTGTCACTTCCAGTGAACAAAGAGAGCCAGCTGGTTTTGCGAAGGTATTTCTTTATCGGAATAAAAGCAGTACTGTAGTATTCAAAGTGTTTCTGCAGGACATCCTCTTGGGCTCTGCTTCTTTGTTAAAAGTATGCTCACACTGTAACATTTGGTGCATTAAGTTCTGTCCCTCCTGCTTCCCTCAATGACACCCCACCCCCACCCAGTGGTGCAGAGCTCTGCAGTGGCTTAGCACTGACAAACTGTACCTTATGGAGGAGAAAAACTGGGAATACTGTGGTCCACCTACTATTTTAAGTGGGTTGTCTGTAATTGCCTCCAGATGCTTCCCATTTTTAAAGACATTCAAGGTCAACATATATTGTTTCCCTTATCATTTAGGCCCTTTGTCTTCATAGATATTTCATATTTCACAGAATAAACGTAAATATAACAATAAATAATGGATGAATTTAGGGCTGCTGCAAGTCATAACATTAATCATAGATTAATCTCCAATACATGTATTTATTATTTTGTCTTTAAAATGTGAGGAAAAAAACAGGGAGAACAGTGATTGAAATTTCCCAGCTGACATCTTTATATCATCTGATCCGTCAAACCAACAGCCTAATGGTAGATTCAGTCTACTATTACAGCCAAGAAAACCACCAATCACGTCATATAACTTAAATAGTTTCAAATAGTTTTGCAAAACGTTTTTTTTTATCAGGAATAAATTAATTGGCTCATTGTTTCCTCTTGTATTTGCTGTATTCTCTGTGTGCTGCTGTGATCATATGACTTGGACATGTTGTTTATATTCCAGTTTCAACGATTGAGTTGTCGCTGGTTTTAATTGTCTTCTGCTGTTGAGATTTAAGTCGTAAACTAATGCAGGCTACTGAGGATGATTATTTTTGAGGCTTGCTAATTGTTTGCAAACCAGTGAAGGAGACAGTTTTCATTGTCATTTGTCAGTCATTCATCCAAAACTCTTATCCATAGAATGGCTTGTTTTTTCAGTGTTAATAGCCTTCCAGTCTTTTAGTCCACCCAGCTTAGAGGCCATCTGCTAATTCCTTTTGTTTCGTTCTTATTTGCTAATACCTCAGAGCGTGTTTCCTTTTCATTTCCTGGAAGTCTAAACCTTCAGCGGTCTTACAATAAGCCCAAAACAAGCATTTCACTTCAGCTTCAACAACTAATACTATGTGTGCTTTGCAACAATAGCAACATCACTTATACATCATATTAAAAAGGATCGTCTTATTAAGAGATATTAAACAAAAAGTCTCATGTTCTATTGTGTTAGTTTGTTGGACTTAAAAGACCCTTTTGGACCCTAAACGTATAGTATCAGGCAAACACGAGGATTGATTTGATCTGTTTCTTCAGAACTGTGTGGAAATGTGTTAACTGTGTTCTGGTGCATTTATGGTGTTTCATTTGTACTGCAAATGGGTTTCCTGCTTTGTGTCTGTATGATCCGTCAGTCTGCAATATTATGAAACCTTATTGAACATCTGGTCAACCATTGACTCTGTGGTTGATCATGTTGGTTTGGTTATTTAATCGGTCGCCATACAGGGTTACCTCTCAATAACTATACACATGTAAGGTACATTATGACGCCTGTGCTCAGTACATGGGGTTAAAATGAGGTCAGGCTTCAATTTACTGTTGCAGTTAACCATTCACACATACTTTAAACATCACCTATGTTCCATGTTCTCCCTAAGGAAAAAAAGGGTTTGTCTTTAAAGCCAAATATCAAATGGGGTGATTCTGTTGTACAAAGCTTTTACTTTTGTTTTTGTACATGTTTTGTTGAGCCAAAAAACACTGCCATAAACTAATGACTTGTACTTTCTGTTCTTCCATTACAGATCTTGAATGAGTAGCAAGGACTATAAATCGCAGCTATGCAGACCATCAAGTGTGTTGTAGTTGGTGACGGTGCTGTGGGTAAAACCTGCCTGCTCATCTCTTACACCACAAACAAATTTCCATCTGAATATGTACCTACGGTAAGTGCCCATTATAACAATAGTAAGCTAATGTCTTACCTTTTTATATGATTTTGTTTGGAGTGGGACTTTATGGTTTGAGACACATTATGAACTAACTATTTTCAGTCTTATTAGATCTATAATTGAACATGCAGACTAGAAATATAAAGGTCTAAAATTTCATTCGGAGAGCCGTGGTTTAGCTCTGTGATTATAGCGAGCATAACAGGTCATTGTAAACTCGAAACATGAAGTCAGTCCTGGGTCAAATTATGTTTCTTCATTCTAGAAATCTACACCCTGTTTTTTTGCTGTACTTAAAAAGTATCAAACCATGTAGGAACAAGCAATGATGACCTGCTAAATGATTGATGTGAAGAAGGCAGCTTCTTAAAATCATAAGTGCTGTCTCAGCCTTAACCTGATGCATGCCAGTGGTCAGTTTAATGCAGTATCTGTTGTATGAAATACAACAGTGCCTGAAATAATATGTGAAGTGAATGTTTTAATATACAGTAAAAACATAAGTTGAACTGTCATGGTGAGAGGTTACATGATTCACTTTGAACAAATAAGTACCTGACAGTTTTTTTTATTTATTTTTTTTGTTCGTTGTAGGTGTTTGATAACTATGCTGTAACTGTAATGATTGGAGGGGAGCCCTACACCCTGGGATTGTTTGACACAGCAGGTATGTCTTTCTATTCCCTAGCTGTTGTGGCATCCAGTGCTTGTTACCTGATGGCCACACTCTTGAGTTAAACATGTTCATGTGGTTCTCAGGTCAGGAAGACTACGACAGGTTACGGCCTCTGAGTTATCCACAGACAGATGTCTTCCTCGTCTGTTTCTCCGTCGTGTCCCCCTCCTCCTTTGAAAACGTCAAAGAAAAGGCAAGTGTAGACCTTTCTTTTCCCCTTTCTGCTGAGAAATATGTACATTTTCTTTATTGCATATTTTATCATTTTAACAGAATAAATACACTTGTGATGCAGAGTGCACGATAGTAGCTGGTTACTGGGGTCTAATCAATATTAGAACATCTTAATTAAATGTAACATATTGTACTTGTGACTTGAGTTTGAGTATAGCTTAACTCTCTGTTCGTGTCTGCAGTGGGTTCCAGAGATCACCCACCACTGTCCAAAGACCCCCTTCCTTCTAGTCGGGACTCAGATTGACTTGCGGGACGACCCATCAACTATAGAAAAGCTGGCCAAGAACAAGCAAAAGCCCATCACTCCGGAGACGGCAGAGAAGCTGGGGAGAGACCTCAAGGCTGTGAAATACGTGGAGTGCTCAGCCCTCACACAGGTAAAACACACGTTCAACTAGACAATAACACACATATACACTCATCGACATGCGTTATTTACAACTCTAAGGCAAGAACTAAGAAAGAGGAGGAAAGAGGATTATGTTCATCATAACCCCTTTGACTGTGCACAACATGGTTGATGTGTTTTGTAATGTGTGTTTGTCTGGTTTGAGTCACTGTTCTAACCCACAAGTGGAGGTATAAGTAGTGATGATAATCGTAAAAATTATCAGATGTTTTTTTATATTCATAAAAAACGAACCTTGGTTAAGAACACAGTGTATCCCAGTTACATTGAGCAGTCTGCCCTTGATGTTTAGGGTTCTAGTTGGGAGAGCAGTTTAGGTTTTATTAAATAGAATTTACAAAAAAATCAGAGCAGAGACTTGTAGAGTTCCACTTAAAACAGGTCAGTTAACTACAATTCTTTCACACAAAAAGTCCACTTAGGGTGCACTCCAGCTAGGCAAAGTTGTCCCATACCGGGCTTGAGCACGGTTGTCTCAAACTAGTCAAAGGAACCGGACTTTGGGGGTGAAGTATGCTTAGGCATGGTACGGATTGCCTAGTATGAGTGCGCCCCCAGAGGACACTAATCTGGCCTGTTGTTCCTTTAAGAGTCCTCCAACACAGTGCGCCCCCTGACCTTATGTTGGGATCAGCGTCCCACATTCAGTGGAAAAGTTGTGCTGATAGGGTGTATAATATTGGCATAAGCACAGTTTAGCTTTGGAGATCACTGAGAGAATTAATAAATTAATATTTTCAGACATTTATGACTAAATGATTAAGATTCCAGTTTTGCTATTTGTGAATTATGATCTTTAGTTTGTGCAATATTGATACGGGACAGTTGTGACAGGAACTGATTTAGTGTCCTGGTTTACATTTAAATATGACCAAAAGTAGACAGCAGGAGTTATAATTCCCCCTTTTAGGTTTATTGTGTAGTACTCGTTGGATCTGTTGGGTTGTTGTGATGAATCAGCCACTGCCCTTTATGGGTGTATCTGTTCCAGTTAGTCCTGAGCACGTGGTGTACCACAATCATGAATGAAGGTGGAAGAGAGCTGAGGGAACAGATGAGCTCTGCCTGACTCGCCCAGAGAACAATAGTGTTGATCGAGCTGAGATGAAGCCCCCACCTCCCTGCTCTGCTTCTTCCTTCCTCTCCTCTTTCTCTCTGTGGCACAAATGTTGCATTGTGGCTGATGTCATTTCCTGTTTCCTGTCAGGAATCTCAGCAATTTGTCCACACCTAACTTTCAGCTCACTGTTCAGCGGACGCACTTTTCTCCTTTCAGCCCATCTCAGCTCCATAACACCTTTACTCTTTCACCTTTGTGCCATGCTTCTCCTTTACACAGTTGCATTGTACCTCCTATACCTTCTCTCTGTTTCAAGTACATGCATATGTCCTTTTCTCTGCCATGTTCCTCTTAGCGCCCCCCTCTCCTATCAGTCTCTTTCTGTGTTTGCTTTGCTAATTGTGCTGTTGTTCTCTTCCCTCTCCTGTCATTGTAGCGAGGGCTGAAGAATGTATTTGACGAAGCTATCCTAGCTGCCCTAGAGCCGCCAGAGACACAGAGAAAGAGGAAATGCTGTTTATTTTGAACCATGTGCCATTGCTGTTAACCCCTTATTCTCTGACATTATTCTCTTCCTTTTTCCTGATCCCTTTCCTCTCCCCAAATCTTCTCTATCTCTTCACATGTGCTGCTTTTGAAATCTAAACCAAACTCAATCTCATCCGTCTAACTGTTCATCCATGAGTTTCTACTAACTTCATTCCTGACACAAACTACTACTCTGTATTAAGAGTGCATTGCAACCTATCTTTGTGTGTTGGCCTAATTTACTGGCTCAAGGCTTACCTGAACTTCAACGACTTTTCTTGTTGCCTTCCCTAACTTGTAAAATTCTGGTTTTAGTCTGGGTGGTGCATTATTCGACTTCTTAGTGCTTGAGTAGGGATTCCTTTTTAAGGAAATTGTTGTTACAGGATTCACCATTAAAGTGGACAGGAGCAGGGCGGTCAAACAATAAAGTCAAACTAGCATTTAATACCATCAGCGTTTAAATATTTACACTTTTTTGCCTTTTACAAAACTATTTGGGATAGTAAGTCTTGTTGTTCCCTCTTAAAGGGAGACAAATTTCTAGTCTGGACAATGTGGCATCAAGCCGATCTGGTGTAACTGTATGACAGCGATATCACCTACAACCAAGGCAAGCCTATGAGGTAGTTTATGTCAGCTCAGCAATATAACGTAGATCATGCACTACATTACTGTGGCCCTCATTGTTTTCCTACTGTCGCCCAGTGCTCATTGATTAACAGTAGACTGATATCCTACAGAGGACGTAGTATAATCATTTTACGACGTGGCCTTTGTTTGTTTTTTTCCTCTCAGTCCTGTCGTAGTAGTTTCTGTAGGAACGGTTCAGACAGCCTTGCTTTGGTGAGATTGATCCAGACAATAAACAGAGCTTCCATTTCTAATGCCTATTTTTTGTACCACAGCTGATGTCTGATTAACAGAGAGTGGAATCACACTATGTTTATATAAAAGGGTTTTAAGCACTGACGTCATATATAGGGAGTGTTTGGTCTTTTTTACAACATAACCACTGGATAATGATTTCTTATTCAAACAGTTTATAGCTAATATCCTCTTGATGTTTCTTTGAGTTATAAAAAAAAAAAGGGTTCTCTGACATGCTTTGTCAAACACTCTCTATATATGACACAAATGTGCCATTCTCAGTGGTGCATTTCCTGTTCTCTTTGAAGTCCAGATAATGGAAAAAAAATCTATAATTGTGTGAAAGTACCTGTGAAATAAATGAATAAAAGGACAAATGAACGTGCTCTCCTCTCTGGCTCCCCTTCTTTTTCCCAGTGCTTTTGTCGGAGAAGAATTTAGTCGTGCTAATGAACAATGGCTGAGGGGGCTTACTGGTTTACTGCACAATTCCAGTACTGTGCCAGAGCAACTCTTGTTCTTCACATGACCAAGCTCATGATGTAAGCTGCTCTGCTTGGAGGCAAAAACAAACAAGAGGACACACGGATCGCTCAGGCTGAGAGTAGACCCAGTGTGTTAATTCATTTCAGTATGGCTTTCCTGTGAAGTCCTCTCGGTTAGACGTTAAAAGAAAAACAAGCGTTGTGGAGTGAAAATGCTGTGATTCCCTTTTTGTTTTGTGTTGTTGCACCGGGGGTTATGCTCTCCTTTCTCCTCCACTTTCTTTTTTGACTTGCCTTTTGATTTCAAATTTACGTTTCCTTGCACAGAACATGCATGTATTTGTGTTGTTGACACTTAATCTGGCACACCTAATTCAAACAACCACCTTCCTTTTGTCCTCAGAAGCACTCTCACATTTATCTTCTTTTACAGCACTCTATGATGTCCAATTCTGCTTGTTTCCTATTTGTTTGTTTGTTTAAGCTGTTCTGTTTCCCCTTGAACCTTTTTTGATTTGCGTCGCCCCCTCATTGAGCCTGTGTGTCTGTGTGTTTGTGTTTACAGAAAGGCCTAAAGAATGTGTTTGATGAGGCGATATTGGCTGCATTGGAGCCCCCAGAGCCCAAGAAGAAACGCAAATGTGTGCTGCTATGAGAAGCTCCTACCTTTTCAAAGCACGCACACAAACACACATGCACACAAACGCGCACACACACACACACACACACAATACATCCATACATCTTAAATACACACACTATTAAACACACTTCCCCACACCCCTTTCCTTTGCTCTGCTAAGGCTGGTTGACAGCATTGTCCTCCACAGACAAGACTAGACAAAAACAAACCGACCAAGTTTTAGATAATTGTCTGCAATAATAAGAAAGCTCCACCCTCAAGTCTGAGTCTGGGGAACAGGAGAACAACAAAACCTGGCTGCTGTGGGCCCCGGGCTGGGCAGCATCAGCCATCAGTGATGTTGATTATCGGAGATCCAGATAACTAAGCTTACAATACAAGTAGAATTCATTCTGTCGAGCTTTTGATGGATTGATTGTGATTCAGTCAGTGTTGTGGCCTAATTAACTTTTTCAACGCCCAGCCGTGTAGTTGTCCTCGGCCAGTGGAAAATGTTTTTTCTTTTTTTTTTTTTTTGGATACAAGCCCCACCACAAACTGGCTGAGCTGCCAGCTCAGGCTGCTGATCGCCCCATCCCCACGCTCGTTCTCAGCACTACCAGAAGAAATGCTGACAATGTAGTGTTGATTTGTTTTTGTTTGCCAACCAAACCCCCTTTTTTTTTCTCCTCAAACACATGACAAGTCTGAGATGTTTATTCCACGTTCCAGATAGTCACACTCTTTAACCACTAAGGGAGCTGCGGAGTTCTGACCAGGGCCAACTCTAAATCCAGGGCAATACGGCTGAAACTAGAGATCCAACATTGGGAGAAAAGAAACAGTAAATATTGCCATCTAGTATCCAACACTCGTAATTTGGACCGTCACAGTGGAGAGTCGCGGTCCATTTGGAGTGCGGTCATCACTTGAGAGCTTAAGGCGTCCAGTAGTTACGGGTCGGCGAGTCAACCACAGGAATTGGCCTTTTAGATGCAGGGAACTAAACAGTGTTAGCAGAACAAGCAGTGTGTTCTTTCTGCGTTGCCAGGGACCAAGGGAGCGTGAAGCAGAAAAGTGAAGCATTGTCAACACCTTACACTTCGAGCAGGTACAGAAGAGGCATCTGTGTAAAACTATTTGTTCTTTGGCATGCACCGGCAAGCCAAATCTGAAGATCCATATTTAGGCTTCTGATCAGTGAACACGACTTACCACCACAGTTCTGTGCCAGGTCAGAATTTGGTGCTTTCCTGTAGTGTGTTTGATGCAGGCTGCATATGTGCAGCGTGAAGGGCTGTCCGCTCGGCTGTAACCGCTCGAAGTGTACGGCGCTGCAAGGAGCCGAGCCTTGGTCTCTGTTCTAAATATGTTTAACAGATGTAATTATAATGTAAGCTGGAACACAATGTTGATGTAGGCTCCAGGTGTTTTTACCAAAACCTTTTTTTTTTTCTTCATTATTTCTGTTTGTGTTTTTATTTTTATTTTATATATATATAAATATATAAAAAAAAAAGGTTACTTTCACTCCTTTTGCATTTAGGGGTCGGAACTCATCTGAACTCTCTCCTGCCAGTTCATACCAAGAAAACCCCTGATTGGTTTAGTTGAATAAAAACTTAAAAAAATAAAACCTCTAATGGCAGAATACTGTTTCGTTAAAGATGACTTGATTGATTGGTTTCTGTTTTTCTTAACTGGTGGATTAGAGTTGGGTTGATGTCCAGCTCAAGTCAGTAAAATTATTATAACCTGTTGTTGTTTTGGTGCAAAACCAAATGCTTTGTCTAAAGTCTTTGTTCTTTGTATATGCATTCTTTTCAAAAATATTAAACTTATACCTTAATTGCCTTTACCACTTCTCCCTTGCATTTCTTTTGTTTAAATAGTTTGTTGTCATGACGACTGTGACTGTGAGTGTGTATTATCTCACTTATGGTATTTTAATGGTTTAAAGCCATGGTGTTAGAATCCCTGGTTTTGGTTTTTTTTATATTTCAAATTATTTTGTGGTGAACTTTTTGTATTTTGATCTCTTCAAAAATAACTTAAATACACAATAACTAATTACACTGAGAAACTATTGTGTTCTGTTTTTGTTTTAATATTAAGGCTTTGTAGCTCACAATCAAAAGGTCTGCAAAAGAAACACTCAAATAAAAGGAAATCAAATAATTAGATTTCTTCATTCTACTTGATTTGTTTTGTTTTCTCTGAATTTTTGTCAAAGCTTTCTGTATTAAGCTCAGGTAATTAAATGGTTAAACAACAGTCTGCTTGTTTGCAGAGATGGTTCAAATGGACCGCGGGCCGTACTTTTGGTTTAAAGGAAGAAGTAATGTATGTTTCATGTCCACCAGAGTTGTGGGTAACCTCACGGGTAAAAACCCCAAAGTGGGTTACGCGCACAGTATGTACTAACACTGAGTAATACAAGTGTGACCTCTTAGTGGTGAGCTACACTTGGTGAGCTATAAGAGACCATAATACCCATTTCTCTGCTTCATTCCCTCAGAGCTGTTCAAGCCTGTCTTTGCATGTCCAGCCAGCAAGTGGCGCTGTCCACCCAAACATTACAACCCGCTAATGTTTGAAGTCCACTGTGGCTGATAGTACAGCTCATATACAAACAGGAAGAAAACGTGATGCTAAGCCCACAGATGTAAGACAAAACTCAAATCACCCATAAAGAAAATGTTGGCAGTAAGATAACAGATGAAAAGATAAACGGTCACACTGATGATTTTTATAATACAGCGATTAATATTACAATCTTGAAACCTCGAGCAGTTTCAAACTGACACAAACATGAAATTACATTTCAGGTTTAATTTATGTGAGGTTTAGGTAATTCATGAAGCTTTTAAAGAGATTTTGGTCCCATCTGAATTTCATACCATGATCGCTTGAATGCCTCTTTCACACCAACATCACTCGTACAGTGGACACATTTCTCTGGTAACATTTCATCTTCAACAATCACAGTAAGTCAAGAAACATTGTGGAGTATAATGTAACAGGAAGCGTGCTGACATGAAGAGAGAGGAGACACAACTTGAATGAAGCATCACCAAGAGTCTTTTTAATCATGAAATGTGTTTGTCTCTGTCGGCCCCTGTGATTGACTGAAGGAAGTTTTTCCTTTGAGTTTAAGGTTAGATTCAATTATTTTTCAACAAGGGATGTTTCTAAGGATCCAATTTCCAATTTAATTTCAAACAAGTGTAGAGTCTAAAATCACAATTTAATTAACAAAGCTAAATACAGGATCACTGCGTTTGCAGGTAAACAATGTCAAACATGTTAGCATTGCTAGCCTCCGGTCCTCCTTGCAGGTTAACGTCCACATGTCTGAGTTGGTTATGCATTACTCGGGTCGAATGTTTAATTTACTGTTCAACCTGACACAGCCTATAGACAACTTCATCTCCTTTTTCTCGATGCTCCAGATGTTGTTTTACATCCAGGTAGTAGAGCATTATGGAGCTATTAACCAGAGCTACAGCCCGGCTAGTGGCAGGCAGCTGGATTACAGCTTAGACACAACATTTGACCAGCCTGAACTAACTAAAGTATTAATATTAATTAATTAATAATTAGTTTAACCAACTAGTGAATCTCTTGCTTACTAGTTACATCCCTGTTTTCAACAAGTGTCTCTCAAACTTCAGTCACACACACACAAACACACACACACAAAATATCATTCTTTGGTGTTGAGAGATCAGTATCACTATCAGTCAACTTACACAGATGTTCAGGAATTCCTCAAATGGCAGCAAATGAGGGTGATATCCCAGGTTTGGTGACCTGAATCATATGCCACAGATGGAGGGATGTTGAATGGCACCCCGACCGTCACCTCCACCTCCCATCCCAACCTCACCCTCATCCCGCCCCGTGAAGGCGTTCACACATTCCCTGAGCTTCTGGAGTGCTGTCTGTCAGCGCCTTCTTCTGCTAAAGAGACGCTGACAGCCATTAATTATCACACGGGCTGAACCGAGGGCATTCCTCTTTGCTGAAATATTGGTGTACCCATACACACTCGTCAGCCCTCTTAAGTCCACACACACACATGCAGAGGGACACCACCTGGCCTCCATTGGTCTACTACATCATGTTTGACAAATGAGTCTAAATGTTTTGCTGTCCTGGGTCATCCAATCAGCATCAAGCCGGGGCTGAGCGTCTCCATTGGGGAAGGAGGGGAGGAAGTAACGTCCAGACAACCATCTGAAACACAGGTGATCTTGAAACACACACACACACACACACACACATAATGCCTGTGGAGATCTGCTTGTGTGCTTAGTGCAGACGCCTTTATGAGATGATTTTATGATGATCTGCAAAGATACCGACTTGTAATCAAGAACACATTTTTGATTTAACAGTTTATCAGAGCTTGACAGTAATTCAGTGTTTAGACATCTCAGATATACAGAACGAGGGCAAGACTAATATCTGCGCGTGTGCATGAAAATAAATCTCCAGTGCTGGCTCGAGCCAGGACAAATGCCTGCTTAGCAGTCCCGGCACTGAACCTTTGTCAGTCTCTGCTGTTCCAGAGTCCGGAGCTCCTGCCAACTCATTGAACACAATGTGGTTTCATGTAAATGTTGGCCGTGGTGTAGAGGTGCAGGTTTGGCCCGCTCTGCCTGGTCTAAATGCTCTCCAGCAGGTATGAGGAGGTGCCGCAGTAGAAGAAAATGAAGAGAGATTCATCTTCATTTTTTAAACTTAGCCAAACTGTAAATCATGTTGGGGGGGAGACATCAGCTGCAGTATGAACTGGATGGTGTACAGAGCTCTGTCCAGCTTTCTGTAACAGAGTGAGTTTTAGTATAGGAAAAAGTCTGTTAACACAATTGCAAAAAATAAAATTAGAATTAGGATTTTTTTTAAAGCTCTTTTTTATCAAACCAAACAGATACTTTTGGTACCATGTAGGGTTTAGGTATCCATCCACCCATATACATCTTTCCATCCACCCATATACAGTGGGTACAGAAAGTATTCAGACTCCTTTACATTTTTCACTCTGTTTCATTGTAGCCATTTGCTAAAATCAAAAAAGTTCATTTTATTTCTCATTAATGTACACTCAGCACCCCATCTTGACAGAAAAAAAACTGAAATGTAGAAATTTTTGCAAATTTATTAAAAAAAGAAAAACTGAAATATCACATAGTCATAAGTATTCAGACCCTTTGCTCAGTATTGAGTAGAAGCACCCTTTTGAGCTAGTACAGCCATGAGTCTTCTTGGGAATGATGCAACAAGTTTTTCACACCTGGATTTGGGGATCCTCTGCCATTCTTCCTTGCAGATCCTCTCCAGTTCTGTCAGGTTGGATGATGAACGTTGGTGGACAGCCATTTTCAGGTCTCTCCAGAGTTGCTCAATTGGGTTTAGGTCAGGGCTCTGGCTGGGCCAGTCAAGAATGGTCACAGAGTTGTTCCGAAGCCACTCCTTTGTTATTTTAGCTGTGTGCTGAGGTTCATTGTCTTGTTGGAAGGTGAACCTTCGGCCCAGTCTGAGGTCCTGAGCACTCTGGAAGAGGTTTTCTTCCAGGATATCGCTGTACTTGGCCACATTCATCTTTCCTTCAATTGCAACCAGTCGTCCTGTCCCTGCAGCTGAAAAACACCCCCATAGCATGATGCTGCCACCACCATGTTTCACTGTTGGGATTGTATTGGGCAGGTGATGAGCAGTGCCTGGTTTTCTCCACACATACCGCTTAGAATTAAAGCCAAAAAGTTCAATCTTGGTCTCATCAGACCAGAGAATCTTCTCATAGTCTGGGAGTCCTTCTTGTGTTTTTTGGCAAACTCTATGCGGGCTTTCATATGTCTTGCACTGAGGAGAGGCTTCCGTCGGGCCACTCTGCCATAAAGCCCCGACTGGTGGAGGGCTGCAGTGATAGTTGACTTTGTGGAACTTTCTCCCATCTCCCTACTGCATCTCTGGAGCTCAGCCACAGTGATCTTTGGGTTCTTCTTTACCTCTCTCACCAAGGCTCTTCTCCCACGATTGCTCAGTTTGGCTGGACGGCCAGGTCTAGGAAGAGTTCTGGTCGTCCCAAACTTCTTCCATTTAAGGATTATGGAGGCCACTGTGCTCTTAGGAACCTTGAGTGCTGCAGAAATTCTTTTGTAACCTTGGCCCGATCTGTGCCTTGCCACAATTCTGTCTCTGAGCTCCTTGGGCAGTTCCTTCAACCTCATGATTCTCATTTGCTCTGACATGCACTGTGAGCTGTAAGGTCTTATATAGACAGGTGTGTGCCTTTCCTAATCAAGTCCAATCAGTTTAATTAAACACAGCTGGACTCCAATGAAGGAGCAGAACCATCTCAAGGAGGATCAGAAGAAATGGACAGCATGTGAGTTAAATATGAGTGTCACAGCAAAGGGTCTGAATACATATGACCATGTGATATTTCAGTTTTTCTTATAAAATAAACTTGCAAAAATTTCTACATTTCTGTTTTTTTTCTGTCAAGATGGGGTGCTGAGTGTACATTAATGAGAAATAAAATGAACTTTTTTGATTTTAGCAAATGGCTGCAATGAAACAAAGAGTGAAAAATGTAAAGGGGTCTGAATACTTTCCGTACCCACTGTATCTCCTTCCATCCATCCATCCATCCATCCATCCATCCATATATCTCCTTCCATCCATATATCTCCTTCCATCCATCCATCCATGTATCTTTCCATCCATGTATCTTTCCATCATCCATCCATATATCTTTCCTTCCATCCATCTGTCAACCTTTCTTGATCAGTGACATGTATCCGCGCCATCAGTCCGATATCAGATACGTAAATTACGTCAATATTGGACCTGATACCGATATGAGATCGGATCAGTCCCATCTCTATACCAGAAACCCATCGGAAATTACTCCTAATGGCGAAAAACTGGAAGTACATTTTTTGGGTGCATGTCTGCTTGGAGCTTCTGTAGTTTTGTGCTTTTCAAGATGCAAGATAAATAAGTGGAGAAAGAGCTCAAGAAAATGACAAGATATTATTTGGTGTCACAGAAAAACTGTAAATAATAATTTTTTTAAAAAGCTGCTTCGATGGCGGGAGCGTGTATGAATGCACATGATTGTGATTAGTTACTTCTGATGCTCACTACAGAGCAACCTCTGCCATCAGGGTGTGAATGTGTAGGTGTGACCTGCGGTGTAAAAACACTTTGAGTAGCCAGAAGACTAGAAAAGCACTTTACAAGCTCAAGTCCATTTACCATTCATCGTGCTTGGTAGCTGTGGTGGCTGACCTAACATTTTGTCCAGCACTGAATATCACTAAATGTCCCTCCAGATTTCCTTTCAAGTGTCTGATTAATCTGAAGGCAGCATATTCATAATAATTGTCAGAAACTGTTACTCGACCTCGACTTACAACCTGGATCACAGCACTATGACAGCAAAGCAGCTCTGGAGCTTCCCACCCTGAGTGTTCGATCGGAGGAAAATGACTACCGTGTGAATATAGTCAATAACCTCTTTTGCAATGGAACAGCAGCTGTGTGTGTGTGTGTGTGTGTGTGTGTGTGTGTGTGTGTGTGTGTGTGTGTGTGTGTGTGTGTGTGTGTGTGTGTGTGTGTGTGTGTGTGTGTGTGTGTGTGTGTGTGTGTGTGTGTGTGTGTGTGTGTTTAACAACCTGAGGTGGCGGTGTGTTTCATGCGGGATGAAAACATGTCTGACAACCAGGGGACCATAAAGTGACGCTATACCTCTGGTCACTGCAAGGATTATTTTGACACGGCCGGTTGCTGTTAGCCAATGGATACATTTCACACACACGTGCTCCAACCCCCTTCACCCGCATATACACACCTACATACACAAGTCTTTAGATTTCTGTATATATATCTTAAGCTGTGTGTGTGTGTGTGTGTGTGTGTGTTTGTGTGTGTGTGTTTTGTGTCCAGGTGCTAAGGGAAAGCTGTTTACAGTTCAGTTGAACATCTCCCTGATGACAGATGCATAGTTATAACCACTGATGGAGAGTGTGTGTGTGTGTGTGTGTGTGTGTGTGTGTGTGTGTGTGTGTGTGTGTGTGTGTGTGTGTGTGCAGAGGTAAGCTCATCGTGATCCTTCATACCACAATCCTGAGATGAAGCTTTGGCAGCTGAAGCCCTCATCAACATCTTGATCCACTGTGTGTGTGTGTGTGTGTGTGTGTGTGTGTGTGTGTGTGTGTGTGTGTGTGTGTGTGTGTGTGTGTGTGTGTGTGTGTGTGTGTGTGTGTGTGTGTGTGTGTGTGGGGGAAACCAGGTCTGAGGAAGGCGCTTAATCGACTTCACTGTTCAAGTTTTTTTTCTTTTAAATGAAGATTTATTTGTCCATCATGACTGCACAGTTTTGAATCATAACTTGGGCTTCTGATAATGTGCTTTTATTTTTTTTAACTTGTATTATGTGTGATGGCTGTTTAGGGGGCGGCTGTGGCTCAGTGGTAGAGTCGGTTGTCTCAAAACCAGAAGGTCGGGGGTTTGATCCCCAGCCTCCTGCAGCCACATGTTCGATATGTCCCCAAGTTGCTCCCGCTGCCAGGGAATGGCCGTGCTCCACGCAAGACTCTTGTCCACTTCTCGATGCCCACCGGCCTGACTCTCGTGCCCGCTCTGCTCGTGTTGCACAACGTGGCGGTTTCGAGGACAAAAACAGTTGAGACACCAGAGGAAAGCCGAGAGGCAGGAGGAGGGAGAGGAGGGCTTGAGGAGAAAGAATTGCAACTGTCATCACAAACAAGAACCATCTGTCTCATTTGTGTAACTTGTTTTCTTTTAATATGAGAAGTATTCTGAAGAGATCTGGGAGTTTGAGAGAGGCCTGGGAGGGCCGGGCCCTGGGCTAAAGCCAGCCTTCTCCTGGGTTCTGTGAGCGAGGGGCATTAGTATCCAGCCAACCTGCACTGTTAACCCTTCGCACTCACAACATATACATGGACAAAGAAACAGAGACAAGAAACCCTTAACCTTCGGTTTACAGAGGCACCTGAGGGGCCATTTGAACCAGGCGCTGCCTCTTTGGAAGAAGATTTTCTGGAAGAATTAAATCACACATTATCTTTTCACCTGTCATACCTTCAGGAGATTCCTTTTATTAGATAAGGACCAGTGCTTCTATAATAAATAGACAGCAAATCATTCACATGCTGTGCATTACCTTGATGTTTTATCAATCATGATGTTCTGAGATTTATTTACAGTGGATGAGACCTTAGAAATAAGTATCTGTTTGTCAAAGTAATCATTATATCCTATGTTTTACTGAATAAAGGACGGATATTTGTATATGAAGGGGAAGCCTGTCCAAAGTAAAACTGTATACACTTAGCAAAGAAGTCTTCACAACCTCCTTTATACCATTACTGCGATATAAGACACCATCATAATACGGAATTTTCTTTTTTAGAAGTGAAAAAACCTTATTCAGTATTTCATTGATTTTAAATATGGATTGTTAACTCTATAAGAAAAGGCTTCATTTATTACGAAACGCAGATTGAAGAAATAACACCAGGGCTAACTGGGCTTTAAAGGCGAAGCAGCAGGTGAAGCACTTCAGCGCTCAGAAGGTTTTTTCTTTTGCCCAAAAGATACCTTGTCTGGCTTGTATTATCACCTCCATTACAGCCAAAGTCAAGTTAATTTTATTCACATTTTGAGATAGTATGGATTGGGGGAGAATTTCGCTGTTTATGCAACATACCAAGAGTCAAGCAAAATACAAATTTTATTCATTCATGTAGGGGCCGACCTCTTTTGTTTACAGTTTCCGTAAAAGAAAAAAAAGTGTTTTAATCATCGTAATGACTCACAATGTCTCTCTAGTTTAAAAATATATGTAGCCACTAGTTCGGCCACTAGACTGAGCTGTTCTAAAAAAAATTCTGGCCTCCAGGGAAGATACACTTGCTACCGAGGGCAAAGCTAGCTAGAAGCGCTCAGTGTTTTAATATCGCTTAGCATAGAACGTTGAGATGAAGGGCCCAATCACGTAGTTACCACCCGATTTAGCTCCGCCCATTAAAACCTAGAATTGAAACTTGAGAAAACTTAATAGCGGTCAAAAATCGGAACTCAGTCAAACTTAGTTCTCAGTCTTTCACATGTTTAAAGCTATCTTCTTGCAACATATTTAGCGTGCTTGGAGACATATTGCTTTTTTTTACTTTACAGGGACTTTTAAATATTTGAATAAGTTAACTTAGCCTACCTTAAGTTGCCACTGTGACCACAACTTGTTACTTAACAATGCTAACTTCAGAGTTATAGGAACACAAGTTGTGCAAAGTTATGACCGAAACATGCACTTAAAGTTGAATAGGCTTGAAGCTAGCTTTAGCCGCCCTTAGCTGCTGACCACTAAATACTGAACAGTTTAAGCACTAAACACTAAACCTGCATTGAATAGGAAAGGGTGTGTTTTATTTTGTACAAATTGAACACTCCTGTGTCTACAGGTACATTATGGAAAAAGACAACGAAGAGTCAATGGCTAACGTTCTAATCTTCTCATGACCATGTGCCAAAGAGAAACTCATCAATGCTAGGCTAATTGAGCATCTGTCTCCTGGTCCCAAAGCAGGGCTAACTCATTGTTAAGCACATTCTCGAGGACCGACAAGAAACACATGATAATAAAGGAAACAGTTGATTTCTGTGTAACAGATATCGCTTCTGACATGTCACTCAAAATTGTGAGTCCTAGAAAGAGAAGGATTTAAAAAAATATTTTGGTTAAACGTCTGTGTTGAAGCTAACTGTGTGCACAAAATGTAAAATATGAGTAGTTTAATTCCCCAAATATTTGTATAAGCCTTCATGAATCCGTATTTGTTGAATCTTAATTTCTACACACACTCCCACATACACACAGGCTAAGTGGTAAAACCCCGCTGTCAGCTTCTTGTCTCCGCCACAACCGCAGCGGACCACAAAAGGCATTAGAGATCTCTGAGTGACTGACTGACGACTGCCTCGGCGTACATCTGGCTGTCTGACACGCACAAACACAAGCTTACACAGACAGTCCTAATCAGTGTGGTCACCACCACCCACCTCATCTGGGCCATCATAGTGGCTTAATGAAGGACAGATCCCCGCCGTCGCAGACCCAGAAGAGTTTGGGTTACACTTTTCCGCAGAGGGGGAGCAGACTGGAGCGTTAGACGGAGATCTTGCAGAAGAAAGACAGAAAGCTGGAGGGGGGAGGGGAGGGGGGTGAACTGTGATATTGATAGAGACAGAAAGAGGGGAAAGCTTGTGCCATGTGGTCTGCATTTCACTGTAATCCCTGTTCTAGCCCGGTGTTCCTGCCTCTGTTCCCTCTTCAGCATTAAACCCAATCAGGCGCGTGCTGAAACCCAAGCGGCCACTACCTGCGGTTCCCAGCGCCGCAGGACACGCGTCCATTTATCTCAGGTTGTTATACTGTATGCTGTGATATGTGGCGCATAAATTATGTTTTATAGGTGTCAGGGGTGCAGGGAAGGACCTCAGGGGTGTAATGTACCTCACACAAACAGGCTACACACACTCATGCACACACACACACACACACACACACACAGGCGAAGGAAATTCTGCACAGTGCTCTCTGTGGCCAGATACTAACGCAGCTGAAAGACACGGGAAATGGCCGATTTTATTGAAATATGTGTATGTCTGTCGGCAGGGCTGTGTGTGGGAGTGTGTCCCGGGGCTTGGTGGTGGAATAGGATCTGCAGCCCTTCACTTTCCATCTTTCTATCCCGTCATGTTCCTTCTTCCCCTCCAGGCAAAACTTGTTATTGAGGCATTCTTTCTCTTCCACAGATACACAAACACACATGACACACAGAGTTTCTTTTTGAAATAAGGGACAACAAGTCATATTTTGACACAGCATATATTCCGTATTAACATACATTCATAGGCAGTATAGTCTTCTTCAGTGTATAAGTCTTTACAGATCTACAGTATGTCTCTATAATGGTAGCACATTATTATAGGAAAGCCTGGCTTTATGGCGGAGGTGCAAGACAACAACAGACTCTCCTGACAGTGGCATTGCAAACTGTGTGTGCGAGTGTGTGTAAGGAACCGGGACAATTGGAATCTATGGTTTTAGATGTTTGTTGAAGTGGGGGCGAGGGCTCTATGTGCGCTTGGAGAGAAAGTGCTTCAGTCGTCATGCATGCTGAACATGCTTGGCAACCCTCTGGTAGACCCCTTTGTGTGTGTGGGTGTGTGTGTGTGTGTGTGTGTGTGTGTTTACATTGTGTGTGTTTGCGGGTGCATGCATGTCTTTGTGTTTACTCAGGTTTGCATTTAAGTAGCATTTGGCGGAAGGCAATATGAAGGAAAATAGTCCAAATGATCTCTCAAGAAATTCACAAAATGATGCTCTGAAATGGTAATGAATCGTCTTAAATCTGAACTTGGAGCTGTTTTTTTATGTAAGGATCTGGGGTTGTATAGTAGGTAGCAGCTGTCTGCATACAGGTGTCTTTTGAAGCCATGTTTGCTAGGTGTGTGTGTGTGTTTGGTGTGTCTGATGCCCGTCACCTGCCAGTGCTTCTGGCCTACAGAAAACAAAAAATGGGAAGGAAGCTAACCGTGGCTTTCACCTGTCCATCATCATCCTCCTTCTGACTGAAACAGAGTGAGTGTGTTTTGCGTGGAGCAGCATCAGGGCATCGCAGGGGAATAAAAATAAATGACTTGACAGCAACTGAAACCTCAGCGCAACGGAAGCAAATCACAGAAAGTCCGTCTGTGACGCGTCCCCCTTTTTGTTGTTCATCTTCTAACAGACTCTGTGTCTCCCTTTTTTGACATCCATCAGTCCAAATGAGTCCCCCAAAAGCATCAGCAGCAAGGACAGAGGGGCAAACATCCCTCCTCTTGACCCCGTCCCAACCCCCTTTAACCCCACCCATGGGTCCAGTTTGTCCCACTCATCCGCTCCTTCTTCAGGTCCATAACCCCCCATCAACCCTCCTCAGTCTCAACAAATAAGTTAAACATTACAAAAATAAGAAGCATCAATGACGAAGCAAATATGAGAGTGAGGGAGGGAGGGAGAAAGTGAAGGATGCTCTCTACTTGAGAAGAAACAAACTCCCTCGTTAGCTTTTGTAGGAAATCCCCATGCATTATCTACTAATATCCAAGATGGTGGCGTAAAATGGAAAAAAAGATGACATTCAAATCTCAGCCACTTTTGTGTGTTTCCTTTGACCAGTAGTAGAAGGGCGGGGTGGTTTCAAGGAGGAGAAGAATGACTCCACAGTCCCTCCTTGAACTCTTTCACCTTGGCATTTTGAGAGGAGTACGGGGGCGTTTCGTTTTGTTAATCATCATGCCCTCTGCGCCTCCATCTCCGATCACCGGCAAGTGTGCATCTCCACCATTTTGCGGCACTGTTTGCATTTGACGTAGCAGCACCAGTGGAACTTACAGCTGCACCTGTCCACCACCTCCACCTCTTGCGTCTGGAAGCCGCGGCCGCAGCACATCAGCTCGCAGCCGTCGATGGCCTTCGACGTCCTGTTGCACTGGCGGCCCACTGTGCCGAGCATCCCCGGCGTCCGCGGGTCGAAGTCGCAGAAGTCCGGACTGGGCTCCAGGTAGACGAGGTCTTCGTCCGTGTGGGGCTTGAACTGGGAGTTTCGAGGCACGAGCACTTTGGTGGTGCCCGCCTTGCGTTGCTCCACCTCTGTGGCGCCGTCGAACTTCTCCTTGATGACGTTCCCGACCTTGCGGAAAGGGGGCATCGATTTCCAGCAGGTCTTTACCTCACAGGAGCCGGACACGCCGTGGCATTTGCACTCCACACGCATGTGGGACAGAATAGCCTGCAGAGACGACAAAGACGTTTGGGTTAGCATGTAACTGGAACTGGAAATAATGAAACAACAATGCATAACACGTATAAAGACGAGCTAATGATAGCATCATCTATCTGTCAAACATTGTCTCTTTGTGCTTTCAGGAACAACTTCAACTACATGACTTACCAAAATGTAGACGTGGACTTGAGTCAGACTTGAGTCAGACTTGACTGAGTTTTAACATAATTTCCTTTTAAATCCTATCGAAAGGAAGGTAAGCCTCGACTAGGACTTCCTTTGAATTAAGTTAGTTTTAGCTTGGACTTCTTTCTCATGACTTGAAACTTTACCTGGGCTCAGCTTGAGTTACTCGTTCCTTTATATAAATCTGACTCGCTTGAAAATGAACGACTTTAGACTTCCCTTGGAGTCAACTTAAGTGACACAGGAATTGACCTTTGTCTCAAATTGCTTGGGTTTTGTTTCAAAAGACATGAGATGAGTCTCAGACTTGTCTTGTGTGTCTTCAGACTGGATGTGGACTCGTCCCAGTTGGCTTAGAAATGATTTATCTTGAATAATTTCAGATTGTTCTATTGGTCATCTCGAGTAACTTGAGACAGTGCCAACTCCAATTGACTTATGACTTTAGTTGGACTTGTGAAGAAATATTCTTTGATTTGGACATATTTGAGATGACTTAACACTTGTGTTGGACTTGTCCTTAATGGCTGCCTTGATGGACTCTGGCTTTTCATATAATAAGTAATTATGATGTAGTAGACCACTGCTGGTTGTGACCAAAGTGTGAGTTGGCAAGCTTTCAGCTGTATTGTTACCATTGCAGTTTTATTGATAACTAGCAGAAGTGATTCAGATAGATCTTGCACATGTCATTTCTGACAGGATAATCCCTGGGTACAGTCCGGTAGAGCTATACAATGTGTTCTTTGTAAATGTTGAAAGCTAAAGTACACACAAAAAAAAAAAATGAAGGATCAACACTCTATGTTTCCTGGCTGTTCATTGGGGGTCGAACTAAATTTCAGGGGATACTAAGTGTAATACAAGTGATGATAGAAGTACTTCAGATGGGTTTTTTTTACCACATGTTCTTAAAGAAGTGAAGTGTTCAGTTAAGTGCGGCGTTACCTTTCTTCCAGCCTCGTTGTTGTGCAGGTTCATGAGAGCCCGGCTGGAGGACTGGCCTTTACTCCTCTCCCTCACATCCACAAACGACTGAGAAAAGGCCACACCGTATGCAATGTTATCACTGCAGCCAGACCACTGGAACCCTTTAACAAGATGTGAAGACACAGACAGGAAGTGATTATCTACATGACCACTGGATTAACTTCAATGCTGATTTTCTGTATATTTGCAGAGATTGTATGAATGCTTGAACTGAACTGAAAATAGTTTTTACACACATTGACTGAAGATGCCTTAAATCTAAACTGCAAAATGCATATGTCTGGCGTTTTCTAAATTAAATAGTGATTCAAATGTTGCATGACTTACTCGTAAAATCTAGTTTCCCTTTGCGTGTGTGTGCATGTGTGTCCTGTGTGTTACAGGAGAGAGAGAGAGCGAGAGAGAGAGAGAGAGACCTACCCTCTGGACTGACTCCATGTACATTGTGGTCACAGCCACATTTTTCCAGCTCTCCGCTGCTGCAGGCCCTTGTGACCGCAAACGCCACACTGGCTGCTGAGATGGCATACACAAAGGCTGCCTCACGAGTGCCTAACACCCACACACACACACACACACACACAAACACACACGCACACACAAACACAGTCATATTGTTTCATTAGGTAACAGAAAAGAGCTTCTTAATCTTAGTGGCAAAGAACGTTGGATGTACAGATACAAATTGTTTAAAAGTTGGCGGGAAGAAGCCAAAATAAATGGACACAAGCTCAAAAATGTAGAATTATTTTGGCATAATTTTGAACAACTTTGAAGTACAGATATTTCAGGAGACTGATGAGCTTGCCGGGTGTTGCTGACAGCAATCGCTCTGGTGTGCAGTCTTACCCTGGGTGACCACTTTGCCAAAGACAGGCATGGTCTCCAGCGTGGAGCAGTTCCATCGACGGTTGCGAAACTGGAACTGACACTCGTCGATAGCCAGCTGGGCTCCTCGACGCACTGCATCCATCACCTCCACACTGCGCTTACAGATCAGAACCTGGAGCAAAGGCACAAAGAAGCTACGTCAGCCACAAACGTAGTAAACATGCAAAAAAAAAATCTATATTTTCTCATCTGATGGCTCAGATAAGATGTTTTACCAGGGTTCATTTAGGTGTCTGTAGGTCTTAATGAAGGGACAGGAGGTACTGTCCTGCAGATATAAATGCATGCTAAGAAAATTGTAACCGTAGTGTGCGTGTGTGTGTTTTGTGTTTGTTTCTCTCTCTCCCTCCCCTGTTCTGCAAGTCGGATCTCACTTCTTCAGAAGGGTGTTATCTGACGGGAGACCAGAGTTTCTCTTGGTGTTTCATTCTGTCAGTGTTTGGCCTCTCTTTGGTTATTTTTGAAAGAAGCTTGTTTTCAGTAAAATTGTGCATCCACTTTAATTTAATAAATTATTTGTTAGTTTTTTTCTAAATTCCCCGTCTTGTGTCTTCATTCGCCGATTTTACATTTTCATTGTAACTCCCCTCATCCCCTAGCCGTCCCTGGGAACGTCACAAAAATCAATAAACTTTATTTCACGAAAAGGGCTCATTGTTTTTGTATTAAGCTTATAGTTTTAAACTCTTAATGTTTCCACTCTTAAATTAATTTTTTTCCATCAGACAAAAAGTCTTTGCTGCCACATTTGACATTTTTAGAGTGAATGACGTCTTATCCAAAAAGACTAAGAGAGCAGTTTGGCAGGCAGATGTATTTGATCTGAGAAAGCTTTTTGAGGCTCCATTGTGTGTTTTGAAGAATTTGGCCATAAACCAGAGTATTAAGTGACATTTTATTTTAACATTATGATGCAAATGTAGATCCCCAAATGCATATCAAATTACCCAAAGTGCACAGAAACCATGTGCCAAATTCTGTTGCAATCAGCCTAATAGATGTTTCCAACAAGTGAAGACTTTTATGATTCTCAGGGCAAAGGTTGAAAAGACACGAGTCATTAAGATATATCCTATGGAAACCATGCATATCAGGGCTAAATATTTTAGTCAATTTTAAAAACTGAAAACAATCCTTGAGGATTTTGCTTCTGGTTTCAGAAATATCAGGTTGGTCTCATTTGCTAATGATGGTCTAGATACAGGTGCGAAAACCTTCAAACTCAGTACATGAGTGTCAATGGATATTTTCATAACTCTAATGTTTATGTGTTAAGAGAAGGCATGTACCTGTCGTTGGATGAGTCCCCGTAACCTCATACACGTCTCCTCATCCCTGATGCTTCCCACTGATGACAGCTTGGCCAGGTACCTGAAGAAAAAACACACAACAGGACCTCTTCAGTGTGTGTAAGACAAAAGATCAGTGAGGATGAAAAGGAAAAACAAGACACTTGGAAGTCACTTCCAACTTGTGCAATCAGAGGCCTAATGCTTTAAATATGGGGCAGTAGATACTATGAGCAACATCTGCTTACACTTTCAGTTTTGAACAACAAAAAATAATCATCTAAACTAATGCTTAATGTTGCAAATTAGCTAGTTTGGTTTAGTACAGAACCAAAATGACATGGTTGTGTTTAGTATGGCTTGGGTTGAAAAATGAAGCATACTTGCATAAGTACATAGTTATAAAAAATAAAATATGTGCAAGATTAACGTACGTTTTAAATTTGAAATCTTGTAAAAGTGAACCTCTTGCAAAAATTCCACATCAGCTCTTGGTTTCACATCCAGATTGAAACCCCTGACACCCGTATGAAGGTCAAGATTTTGTAAATCTCTTCCATTTCCTGCAGTCACTCAAGTGGTCTTTCACACCCATGATGCTGTGTCATAACTATAGACTGTACAAAACATGAACTTGGTCTTAGTGACATCATCCATTGGTCTCCAAGAGGCGTTTTGATGCGGCCTTTAGCCTCCTGGCAGACAGCCACATTACACCTACCTATCAATCAACACAGTAACCCCTAATTGTATACAAGCAGAAACATAACTCTTATAGTACTTTCACACTTGCAGAAAACTCCCAAAAAACTCCTGATATTTGCCGGAGGAACTGAAAGTTTTAATGCAAACAGTCACATCTTTCACTCTGACTTTACCCAGAGTTTCTCCTTCCTTACCCTGAGTATATTTTCGTCATCAAGTCCGAGTGAGCTGATGTGAGAACGCAGAAGGATATTATTCACCTCGAGCGAGTGGTAGAGGGTGATGTGACTAGTGCACGGTGCAAAGACTGTATGCACGAGGATATAAAGTGATATAAACAATTTTTTGTGCAGGGCAATAGACATGTTTATCAACTTTATGAGCATTTTATGGGGATTTCTTGGCTTTTGAAGCCAGCCTCAAGTGGACACTTGAGGAACTGCAGTTTTTGCAGTACCGTATTGGCTTAAATTTTGACACCAGAGGTTGCAGTTTGAGTGTAACACAGAAAGAAAGCGGACAACATCCATAAATATTGTTAGAGGGGTACATACAGCATCTTATTGTGACGCATTTGGCCAATGACCTGTTTTTTTTGTAAGGGTTTGACTGAAACAAGGCAGAACAGGAGAGGAAATTAAAAGTACACAATCTTGTGTCTATTGATTAAAGTGATACAAGATAAGATGTGAACCACACGGAGGCTATACATGATTTAAAATATAGCTTCAATACGTCTTTAAACAAGAGGTGTTTGTTATTGATAGAAACATTTAGATGAACCAGTCGGGGAGCTAAGTGTTGAGTCCCATGACGTTGTGGGAAAGTTTTGGATAAATGTCTGCTTCTAAGGACACTGAGAGGAGGGAAAGTGGCTTATCATACACACCACCTTCAGGCCAGACAGGTCAGCGAGATATACTGCATATACACACACACAAACACACACACACACACACATATACACACACGCACAATCTAAGATGTGAGAAAAACTGGCATCCGTCTAGATGCCCTGACCCTCACACATCCAGCTCACCTCACTGAGACAGCTGGGATAGGAGTCCCATATCTCCAGTCCCCGCTGCACCTGACAGAAATAGGTTTTCTCATAAGCTGGCGGTGAGTCTCTCACAGAGGGAGCAGTCCTGATTATGTACCGTCTACTCCACTCACTGTGTAATCATTTTAACAAATGTTGAGTCTAAAGATCTTTTTGTTTGACCAAACAGTGGAACGTTTTTCAGATGAGAGGAGAAAATTCCTAATTTCTGGTGCAGTTGAACATAATACCCGGTCATCGAGTTTTCATGCTACTTCAGATATGGTTCAATAGGACACCTTAATCTTCAGTTTCGTTTTACTTGCGCAACGACAAAAAAGATGTTCTAATCTGATCACGCATTGAAGACAGCGGAAAATCAGTTTTCTGTCAGTTTTTTATGGGGGGGGGGGGGGGGGGGGATAAATGGTCAGACCATGGATTGTGAATAAACATGGATGAAGCCACAGTGACTTTTCCCATTGGTAACTATAGCGGGCTTTTGAAGCCTATTAATGGCGGTCGCCATTTTGGAATGAAACTTTGGTCAACCAATCACAGGACAAAGAGGTGGAGTTGAGGCGGGTCTTTACAAACAAGTATACCGCACCGCTCAGTCAGGTCTGCCGCGGGCCTTATTAGAATGAACTCTTATTCTTCAGAAAATCAAAGCAGCATGAGTTATAAAAAACATTCACCCCTCGTCAGTGGGTGCCGATAAAGACAGGAGCCAATCAAACCAAATTATTTTTTTGAACCAGGATGTAAACATGTTTATTTCTGCTTTAGAAACAGGCTTTTTTGAATGGGTTTGTATGTGACTTCTGAGGCTTCTGCAGCCAGCCTCAAGTGGACACTCGAGGAACTGCAGTTTTCTGCACTTCTGCATTGTCTTCCTTTTTCAACACTGGAGGTTGACTTTATTTTAGCAACCTAATATTAAAGATGAGCTGAGATAAATGAACACAATTGTTAGCAGTTGTCACCTTAAGACTGCCACATACTTTTATACAGAGCCCAGCAGGCTCCACAGAATTTAATATGAAGCCTGCATTTGTCCAATGTAGTTAAACTGTGTTGTCATAGCGTAGCATAAAGACCGGTAGCATGTGGGGGAAACAGGGAGCTAGGTTCTGTCAAAAATGAGAATAAAACAATTAACTGTTTACATCTGAAAACCAGTTGAATAACAGCAATTGAGAGCCGGGGTACTTTTTCCCCCTGCATCCAGTCATTATGCTAAGCTAGGCTAACCAAACTCCAGCTATACTAAAATGGACTGCGTCTTTCTATCTTCGTCACAGAATGAAAGGAAACCCCTGTGTTCCCCCAAAACGTTGACTACTCCTTTAAGCTGCACACAATGACTGTGATAGTAGAGTTTCAAAGGACAAGGACAAATGTCTCGATTCATAACTTTTGAAGTACGAACAAACCAATAAATCCTGTATTTGCAGGCTTCCCCCACACACTAGACGGAGTTTGAATATCAAAATGTCCCTTAATAAAGGCAAATTCCAACCAAATTAACTTTTTAGGCTATCGTCCTGTACAAGGAGACATGCCTCTCCTTGAGGTTTCTCAAGCTTGTTTTATGAGTCTTGGGTTATGAGTTCCCAAGACCACACATACCTCTGTAAATCCCTGTTAGCCCGTCTCAATCATGCTGTGGCACACATCCAGATTGCAGAGAGTTCTGCTGTCAGGTTATTGACAAAGCCATTTCACAACACAAAGTCATGCTACCAATGTTTTGCAAAAAGGGTTTATGACATCCTACTTGTTTATCTCATTTAGTGTGAATTAGCTTTTAGCTGCATAAGTCACAGAATCCTGCAGAATTTGGGCACAAAAAATAAAGTTACTGTGGTAAAACTCGCTTAATGTGAGTGTTTTCTTCTCTTTGTCAATGTGTAAGTATAATTAGTTTATCATCCCTCCAGGGGTCAAACAGCTCCTCCTCTCTATTCCCCCTCTCATCTCCTCCTCTCAACAGTTCACATAATCTCTCTCTGTCTCTTTGATGGCCTTATTTTTCTCTTCCAGTGTCACAGTGTCAGTATTTAACACTCATCACAGCGATAACCCCACTCTCTGCCACTCCACCACATCTCAGCCACATCCGCTCATATCCACAACAGACAACTGACATCACTCTGTTTCCTCACTACCAAGGCTCCCATATTTCAGGAAAGAGTGGGCAATATTTCAAAATCAGTAGACCCCAATATTTTATTAAAAATGTCTCTTGCAGTGTTGTTCTGCAAGTTCTGTGGGTTCCAAAGTTTCATTGTAGCCCCCCTCTTGTATCTAAGGAAACGCGTGTACATGGTTGCTTATAGTCAGGAAACTGAAGAACTTATCCCTTCAGCTCTGTACATTTAGCATCTTTTAGCTTACAATGAAAAATAAGAAAATCTCTGATAAACGTAATGTTTTAAGCTAGAATCAGAGCCATAACCATCTATCTTTTTCTGTTTAATTTAGCAACTGGAGAGGGCTCTTCACAGGTCTTTGATGTTGGACCTTTGAATGTGTAGAAAACGTTCCTGAGCCCAATATGCATAAAACATATTAAACTAGAAGGCCACACTGAGAGCCCAAGGCAGATCCAGATCAGCTCCTATAGGCTCTTCTTTGACTAATGCTGCGACTTGTAATCACGTTTCATTAAAATAAGGCTATACGTTTTTTCCGTTAATTTCACTGACGAGCAGACAAAACAAGCACAGCTGGACTGCTACTAAATCATCATGAGGATAATTTCACCTAACTATAATGCAGGATTTGGTTGGTGGTTCATGGATTTTTAACCATAATAACATATGATAATAACATCAACGCTTTTCAACATCAACACATTTGTAATGAGTAAATTATTTATTATTATTTTATTTTCATACTTTCATACCACTTCGAATGCTCAGACCATTCAGGGACCATCAGATGTGAAAAAAAAAAACATGCACCCATACAAGTTAAAGACTAGCAGGTGAACATAGTGTAGAATGAAGTAGCTTAAGGGGATGATAGTTCACTCGAGACCAAGCGGCAATCTCCAGTGTTAACAAATGAAGCCAATGCTGAAGTGAAAATTCCTGAAAAAGTACGTTGAATATCTGCTTGTGGCTGGCTGCAGAAGCACCGGAGGTCACATAATCACTCATTCAAAAAAGCCAGTTTTTACCGCAGAAGTTAACATGTTTACAGACTGGTTCAAAAGCAAAATTGCTCAGATTAGTTCATGACTCAACGGCACACTTTGTATGGGGAGTGACATTTCTGATAACTCGTCTTTTTAGATTTCATGACGGATAAGCATCATTCAAATGAAGTAGCCTAACTGACATGATTGACAGGTGGATGCGACGTAAGGGTTGGTCAAGAGGCTTAAAACCCGCCTCAGCTCCAGCTCTTAGGTTGACTGAAAGTTAGGCTGAGACAGGATTTTCAGAATGACGACCACCATCGATGGGACTCCAGAGCCCCCCTGCAGTAACAGATTACTGACGTCACTCAGGCTTCAAACATTCATATTTACAGTCTATGGGTGAGACCCAAACAGAACTAAAATAGAGTAAAACAAAGAAAGGGGATCGCTGAAGACATGACTCTTAATATATGGTAATTTAAATCAGTATCTGATGAGCTAAAAAGCTATTTATTGCTACCAGATTACAGACCAAATACATTCAGCAATGTTCACTAATTAGCTGAAGTTACAGTAGCTAGCATTTCCAATCAACATTAGTTTGTTATTTAGAAGTTAAACATTAACCCTTCAACATACTTGAGGGGAACTAAACCATCGGATCACAGCTAGGCATGACAAGCCTTAAAGAGTACATTCAAAGAGACCTTTTACGTTGTGAAACATTGAATGTCTGTGTTGAGAAGCATTATGCCTTAACTGTTTTAAGTACCCTGAACCCCTCTGTCTGACTTGGAGCTCTCAGTGAGAGTTATTTCTCTTCCACAGATCTACAGATTCTGCCTCCTGCCTGTGTGGACCGGGTCCAGCTCAGATCTGCCCCCGCTCGGATTTGCTCCAGTGCAAGTTGCCGGGCTTTCATCAAAGCCATGTGCTGCGTTTGATCCCTCTTTGTTGTTAAGCGAGCCTTAAGGGCAGAGCTCTAGGTTTCGGGTCTATAGGTATCCAGCTGGGAGACCATCAGATGGAGATAAAAAAAAAACAAAAAAAAACAACCCCATGGAGAAAATAGGGGACGACGGCAGAAACCCCGTCTGATGGACAGCGGCACACTCACAAAGACACAAACACCTGGATGGCATCCCACTGGCCTGACTTTCACCTTGGAAACATTTAATAAACACTGGATGAGCTGTTATTCAGGTGATTTTCCAGATATGTGTGTGTGTGTGTGTGTGTGTGTGTGTGTGTGTGTGTGTGTGTGTGTGTGTGTGTGTGTGTGTGTGTGTGTGTGTGTGTGTGTGTGTGTGTGTGTGTGTGTATGAATCTATGCGTGGGAAAAGTTCAGCGCAGGCCTTGGGCGAATGTGTCTCACTTTATCTGCTCATTCTGCTGTGTGTACCCGTCGCTTCCCAGAGACGAGGTTAACAAAACACCTGAACAAGGAGACAGAGGAGTCAACCCGGAGAAGGACAGAGCAACAGAGACACACACACACACACACACACACACACACACACATGATTCCACGACTCATCCTTTCGCTCCTCTCCCTCTTTTTCTCTCCGCCTCTCTGGCCTCTGGCAGTTGCGTGCTTAAATCCCAGAGGCCTAAGCCCGGTGGAGCCAGTGGTGTTGTGAAGGCTGCGATGTGTAATGCAACACAAACACGCAGCGGCCTGCGAGTGCACCACAGTTCCAGGTGGAATGCTCCATATACCTCCCACCCGGCGCCCCCCCACAAACTCATGAGAGGCTGAGACTCCGAGCATAAGAGATAATTCTCCACAGAGGAGACGCAGGTTGTTGTCCGGAGACAGGAAATAAAGGCTAACGCGAAAAAATGTTGAACGCCACACAGAAGTCACATATGAAACCTTTGAAGTTATGCACTAAAATATGAACGATTGCAGTTTCAATACTCTCAGATTCTTTACAGTTTCATTCTTAAAGTGGGTAAATCTGTCTTTGAGCTTCAATATTTTTTTTCCCAAACTCCAAAATTATTTTTTTTCAATTGCTTTCAATGCTCGACATATTTATATTTATATATATTTTGGATAATAAATGGATATTCCATATATGTATATCTATTTATTAAACAGGGACACATGCATTGGACATAGAAGCCATGCACACAGGTTTCTAGCAGTGTCTAATTTTTGCAGCCCCTGTCCCACCTGGGCTTTTTGCATAGTAACTTAAAGATGTAGAGAAATTTGAAAGTTGGAGAAGTGTACAGATTCTTATATGTTAATAACTCTATACAAGTTATGGTTGGGGGGGCTGAAACAGTGAAACAGTAACTCTCCTGGTTGCTTTTTAGCTCCAAACAGAGTTCCAGCGAGCATTTTATTCTTTGAGTAAAGTTCTTGTATTCAGTTCAGAAAATATAGCAGAGAATCGTTTCACTTCTCCAACTTTCAAATTTCACCACCTAAACTCCATAGTGCACCTTTAAGGAGACCGATGGATGGATGGAGCCGGATGAGCTCAGTTCAATTTGGCTGAGCGGCAGCAGCGGATCCAATGGGTGGCAAGGAGGGGAGGCTTGGGTCCCACTTGAAATCTGATTGGCCCAGGTGTCACACAGCACTCCTAAATCAACTTACGCTGTGTTGCAACAGGCTGCGTGTAGCTTTCTTTTCATTTCAATGTGATACATTCGGAGTATTTAAAACATGTGTTTGTGATTATTCACAGGTTTGATTATTAAATTGATTCACAGCGTTATAATAAACACATGTAAAGGAGAAGCTTAGCACCACTGGTGACGCCAAAATCAACACAAAGGAGATTCTCATAAGAGATTTAAGATAAAACAAATGAATTAATCAGACATTTTCTGGCAGAGCTGTTGAAGGTTCGGTTTCCTTGTTCGAGGGCACCTCGATAGTGCTCAGGAAGTGAAGTAACACTTCTCCAGCTACCAGACCAATTTCCAGACTTGGTCTGCACTGGGACTTGAACCGGTGACCCTCATGGTTCCCAACCCAAGTCCCTTCATACTGAGCTACTGCTGCACAAATAATCTAAATAATACATACAAAATTAGACATGTAAACCATTAAACTGGTTCTGTAAACTTCCCTTTTCTTTAAAGAACTTCATCTCATCTGTGTACCATGGTGAAGAAATCTTATATTTGTCTTAAATTAGTTTAATTGATACATGTTTCGGGTAAGTATTTCAATATTCTGTTCATAGAAAGTATTTCTATCAAGTCTAAAATGGCTAAAATGAACGCTAGTTGAAAGAGAAATGAGAGACAGAAGTGATGAATGAGATGTTGGGGTGTGTGTGTGTGTGTGTGTGTGTGTGGGTGTGTGTGTGTGTGTGGACACTTCTGCGTGACAGCTCAGAAAATTCCTGCACACACACAAAATGACACAAATGTTCGCAGACTGCAGCAGACCCTCTGTGCCTCCATCATCTCTAATGTGTATTTATATGAAAATATCCTCGTGTTTGCCTTTCCTGTACTGAGCATACAGCAGAGGTACACAGTGACGGGTAAATATAGCTCGGATGGGAAGTGCGAGGAGGAGCGCTTCGAGAAACAGTCTAAGGAGCTTCTCTTCTACCGAGCCACTGAGCCCATGGTTTTGAAAGAGCTAGGACCTACGAGCTATCCCACAACAAGTTCAAGTCCAGTTTTGACTTGGAGCATGGACTATACATTTTCTTGCAGATTTTCAGAGAGCAGCAATCTGCAGGTTTTAATTTCTCATAAAGATGAGGGTGACTGAGGTGTGACCTGAGCTAACCCTCCCTGTCCCCTCTGCAGTGGACACCTACAATAATGCAAAACATTCAGAGACCTGTAGAGGGCACTGTTCTCTCAGTTTACCTGCAGCAGCCTCAAACACTGAATATCAGCACAACACTAAGCTACCCCCCCATTCAAGCTTTAAATGTTAAATCTTCCACTATACAAATATATTAGCAGAAAAAGGGAGTTCTTTGTATCTGAGGTTGCAGCTTTTGATGGTTATGCCATACAAACATTTGAACCCACAGCTAAGTTTGAATTTGAAATGAAAATCTCATCTGCATATCTGTAAACCAGCATGCAGGTACAATGTCAACATTTCTTATACACATATATTTACAAATAGCTGACAAAAATCAACAAACACAAACATCAAGAGGAGTTTCACTCTGCAGAACCTTCATAACTCAGATCACCTCTAAGCTTACAACGACTTGTCAAAACCTCCCTGGTTGAAATGTCTTTGAAGATGATACAGAAATCTGTGTGAACCTCCAACCTGTACTTTGATCACTATCTTAACTCATTCATACAGTGTTGTTGTTGGTCATACAGAAAGTGATAAGAACTGCATTCTTCAAAAATCAACGTTGCTGATGGATTGAGACACAACTCTTTAACACAGTCGAGATAAGCGTTTCTGATTGGCTTACAGTGACACCTTAAACATAACTGCAGTTAAAAGTTGAAACATGAGAAACAGTAGAAACTGAATATTTCTAAAACTATAGGTATGATTCTGTGAAGGTGTGTTGTACTGGATATATAGTTTTTTAAAATTATATTATATTATATTATTTTTAAAATTAAGTAATTTAATTAAAGTAAAGTAATTGAAAAATTGGGGTGGACATTTGTGCAAAAACTGGAATGGCTGTTTATGCTCGCTAATTTTGCCTCAAAATCTTGGAAAAGAAGACAATATATTTATTTTAATTAGGGTTTGTCTTGCTTTTTATTTTCTCTTTTTGTTTCGTGACAATGACTGGACCTACTTTGCACTCTGAACGTTTTAACTCATTGTGTCATGTACGCCCATGCAGTCTGGGCAGATAAATGTATATATGACACAATAATAAAATAAAAACTTCAAATTAAGTAATTCATCTTAGATAAGCAAACACTAAATGTTTTTTTTATATATTCATTTTTTAAATTTGAAATCCTTTATTAATCCCAGAGTAACCTGTCCCCTCTCCAGCTATCAGACCAAACTACCAACAACCGATAACCCTCCGCTTCCCAACCCGAGTCCCCACAGACTGAGATCCTGCAGCCACTAAATAACTGTAAGACAATTACATATGAGTAGAAGTCTGTGTCCTGTCCCTTTGCATTCACCAATATTTAGTCTGACCTTCACAACACATTTTCACTATAAAGGTTGTGATTAGTTGTTGTTGAACTGATTAGATATTGCTAACTATGTAACATTATTAAACAAATCTAATATGAGCTGAGGTGTTAAATATTGAGCTCCTGATGCCGATGTTATTTTGTTCATGCAAGATTAAATGGAATCATACAAAACAAAGTGATCCAGAGAATCTGAAGAAACTTTGCTTTGAAATATTGAAGACAAAGTTATTTGAAGGTAAATAAGTCTGCAGGTTTCTCAAGACGTTCAATCGGTCGTATTTTTCAGGAGGTCAGATTAAGAGAGGAAATAGTGAAAATGAAAACTACGTAATATATGTTTAATTAACAATTAGACACTCTCACTATGACAGACTGTGTGTGTGTGTGTGTGTGTGTGTGTGTGTGTGTGTATAACAGTATCTGTGTGCCCACGCGTGTGTCTGGGTGTATTTTTATGTTGCTGGCTCCAGTAGAGCTCATTTCCCCCTAAAAATAACATGCTCTGCCAACATCACAACCCTCTCTCTCTCTCTCACACACACACACACACACACACACACACACACACACACACACACACACACACACACACATTTACAAAACATAGTTTCACACACATTTTGGAAAACAGGCAATAAAATAATAAAAGACATGGAACGAATCTCTTGCGAGGGTTTAGTGTGTTGGCCCCAACTACTAGGAATCAATTAGTGTGTGTGTGTGTGTGTGTGTGTGTGTGTGTGTGTGTGTGTGTGTGTGTGTGTGTGTGTGTGCATGTGTGTGTGTGTGTGCATGTGTATGTGTGTCAGTATTATGTTATGCATACCAACATAGTCCTAAGCCTGTTTTAACGTCACTGCTGTGCTCTGATTGTGTGTCATGTTTTCTTTTGTTTGGTCTTTCAGGTGATGTAATAAACACTCCGGCGGCCATGTTGGAGTTCTGAAGCTCTGTGGAAACAATAGCTGCAAACAGCTGATTGATTCTAAATGTAGAACATGGCTGGACCTCTTTGTAGTCTACCTGTCCACCATATTTATGTGTAGGTATAGTCAGCTCATAACGTATGAGTAAAGCAGGTCCACATGTTGTAGTCTGTGGATTAGTGGGATGGTTAGGCACTGGTCTTGGTTTGGTAAGACAGAGTTCACTATCTAAGTTTGGCCAGTTAGCATAGCATTTTAAAATGCTAAGAGCAGAGGGTTAAGCTGAGAGTGGTGGAAAAACAGACACACTTTGATGTGATGGCTTTGAGAGGAAAAAATGGAGAGGATCAACCAAGTGATAAGGTTTCGTTTGGTGCAGAATCCTAACGTGTTTATACCAAAAATGCAATCAATCCACTTTGTCAAGTGAGGGAGGAATTTTAGTCCCAACGAAAGTGGTGGAAAAAATAGGCAGATTGTATCCACAGAGCCATGACATCAGCATATTAAAGAAGAAATGAGTAGTCTGAATCGGCAGTCAGATTGTGTCAAATATTCCTTTTGGATACAACCATTTAAGTTTGACTAAGTTGCCGCCTGTGTAGCACAAGAGTGACAATGTAACAACTTAGACATTGATAAGAGCTACCTATCAATGATTTAACAGCTAACGTGCATCCATCACCCAATCTACCATCCTGCAATGATATATAGCCTATAGGAGCAACAGTCTGACTTTCAAGGCTTTTAGTGTCGTCAGCGTTTTAGACTAAAGAACTTCCAGCCAAGTCTTCCTTTTTCAAAGTGCTGCTCATACAGCAATTTAAGGAGTGAGAGTTAAACAGAAAAGAGATAAACATACTGCAGCAGTTAGTAAAGTGCACGGAGATCGTAGCAGTCCTCTATGGTCGTGCACCTATCGCAGGGAGTCAACGTCACCACCCCCTCCAACTCTCTCGATGTGATTTCTCCTGATCATATCCTGCTGTGTTCTCACATCACCTCACTCTGACTTTCTCAATGAAATAATTTAGTGTATAGGCTCTGGTTACATCATTGAAATAAAAAATGTAGTTGATTTTAGTTGATTTTGAGTTTGAATTTAAATGAAACAAAAGGAGAGTTTATTCTACCAAATGAAGCAGATGATTTTATTCCTTGAATTGGTAATTGATCGGTAGAAAAGGCTCCAAAAGTACGAGATCTGTATCTACGTGTGACATTAGTTATGACGTCATACATGACTGTTCAGGTGTGTTAATTCCACACTCAGGGTGTGTTCAGACTGAGATAAACTTGCTTGTAAAATTGATTCATTCACGTCCAGCGAGCAGGTTTAGATTTGAACCATTAATGCTTTTGCTTTCTGTTTACACAGTGAACTCGCATGTTTAAACTATGTGTCGTTTACCAGTCTGTAGAGAGAACTCTGTGTGTGAGGCTACAGCTTTGGGTGTACCTTTCACCTATCTGGTATCCAGCCATCCCTGGAGGACAGAATCCCTGATAGTGCTTAAACCTGTGATTTTAGGATTAGCTACATTTGTGTGGATAAGGTAACTTTACGAGACAAACAGATCCAAGTTAAGCATTTAATCTAACCTTAAATATCCTTAATTGTTGCTTATGCTCTCAAGTGAGCGTTAGCCGTAGATAATATAGGGTTTTAACCGAGGACAGAGACTTGATTGAAGGGGACCCCCATCTTAAGCCCCATTCTGTAAGCCTATATTTGTTTACATTTGAACAAAATGGAGTGACTTAGTGTTAACACAATAGATATTAGATGTTTAGATGACTAGCATTGGATTACTTTTATTCTCAGGAACAATTCAAAACATGATGATGCTAAAGCTAGCTCTGGAGTTATGAGGAGTGTCTTTAGTTAGGAGTTCTAAGCAGACTTATGGAGACAGTGGAGATCATAAAACCCTTAAAAAGGTGGCAGCCACACTGACTCTCTTTTTAAAATCCCAAATATGAATCTACATTCATAAATACAATATATATCCCATGTTTTTTCTGTGCCTTCAGCTTTGTTGCCTAACTGCAAAACAGAGCGTCTTAAGTTGCAGTCAGGAGCTGAAGGTGTGGCCCGACCAAAGACTGGGTGAAACATGGAAATAGTCTCAGTGACGTCACTTACTGAAGAGGTGTTGTGAAGCCAAACGATGGTGGTGGCCTTATTGTAAATGCTGTCTCAACCTTACTTTTAATTAATCTAGTAACAGACAAAGAGGTGGAGGTTAGGCAGATCTTACGCCTCCTGGCAAACAGCTACAGTGCACCCACTTGCAGCCACGCCCCTAATTATGCAAATATATTAACACGGGTTAGGCTTAATCAATCATCAGAAATCATCAGTTTTATTAAATATGGGGCGCGTTTATGTCTTCCAAGGCTTCCGGCCTCAAGTGGACAGTCAAGGATCTTGGCTTGGCTTCATTTTTCAACACTGGAGGACGCCACTTGAGCCCAACATACAGCGACCAAGTACAACACCTGCATGCACCTGCTCCTGACATCTCCAGAATATCTTTAGCCCCTTGCACACATGTCCCTCAAAGCGGGAGATTTTTGCTGTTTTCGCGGTGAAATGTTTGAAATATATCCGATGCTTGATGACTTGGTTTTAGATTTATATCAATGCTACATGCAATTGGAAGTATTAACAGTATAAATGACGAGAGTATGAAGCAGTTACATTACTTATAAGGATCCCCTCCTGTTATGAATCAATCACATGACATTATTTACATAAACCCTGACCTCTTGCTTTTGATGAATTTTCCTGAATATTACCAGCTGCATTCACACATCAGCTTACCACAAAATTGTACGAGGAGGCTTGCAGTAAAATGTGGAAAAAGATTGAACAACTTCCCATTTGTATTCACACATGCAGCCCTTCCAAATGTTATCATTTTCCGGTGTGCAGTGAAAGTGTATGAGTGGCCTTCGTTTCTGTGCCCCACGCTCAAGTCGCCTTCATCTCCCTCAGTGTTTGATAACCTCCAGATTACAGTTCAGGTATTGCGTTGGCTATTCATGGCATTTTCAAGTCTTTTTTATATCAAGCAAATGTCCCTGATCGAACAGAAGCTGGGTTATACACTCACAAATGCAATCAGCTGTTTGTATCTATGATTGCCCCGGAGCCCAAGTCCGCCAACATGGCACCCAGAGGATATGTTATGTCACCTAAAAGCCCCGTACACCTTTCTATAGATCTTTTAGATCTGTCCCTCGTCTTTCAGCAGCCCCGGTGTTTCCTCATCCGCTCGTCTGTCCTGGTGATAATCTGGTCATCCTGAGTTATTCCCCAAAGCTCCAAGTGTGTCAGGATAATTGTACACACTCTGGTGACAAGAGGGCTCGAAATAACATGCCACAGCTTTACTACATCATGTGTGTGTGTGTGTGTGTGTGTGTGTGTGTGTGTGTGTGTGTGTGTGTGTGTGTGTGTGTGTGTGTGTGTGTGTGTGTCTGTGTGTGTCAGTGTGACTGAAAGAAGTGCAAGGCGCCAGCATGTACTGCAATGCCAAGGTCTCTGCTCTCTCTGGTTACCCATCAGCTGCCATCTCTTTTGTACCTCACCATGGTTGTCCAGTAGGTATATATGTATATGAACACACCTACACAATCACACACACACACACCTACAAACACACACAAAGACAATGAGGCGACACCTTAAAAGCCATATGTCGATAACGTGCTCTCAGTGAGTTCACTTTGATGTTTCTAAAACCATGACATGATGCCACTAATTCAATAGGTTTTTTGTTTGGAGGGAAACACTTCATTATTCAACCTAAAACTGGACATCTAGTGATAACATTAACTTCCCACCAATCTTTAATTCCATATCGTGGTCACTTCTCTGCACATAAACTGAAAACCTAAAGTTGAGTGTTTGAAAATCAAGCTCCTAACTCTTTATAGGTTTTAACAATGATAAAATAATTAAGGATTTCAGTCTGTATGAAGAGAACATCAATGACAGTTGAACTCAATAAATAAATCAAACTGAGCAGGACAGACATTTAGTAAAGTGCTGTGCTCATGGTGTTGTTTCCTTGTTAATAATGTTTAGATAGAGTTTGGACCAGCTCTTTTTGTAAAGATTTGAGCTTACACTTGTTATAAATTGGTGCTAAACATACGAAGACTGATTGATTGATCGATTAGATAGATGTTGGGATGTTGGCCATAGAATAGGAACAAACCTTCTCTATAAACTGTGAGTACATTAAATACTGTCACAGTACAAAGAACAAGTACGAAGACAATGAAATGCAGCTATCATAATGTCTACAAAACACATCACAGCAGTCCTTACAGTGGGATATTCTAACCAAAGTGATGTACTCACCAACTGGCTGACTGACTGCATGTTGGGAAATTAAGGCCTGATTTTAATACATTTGTTTATGGCCAAATATTCCCATCAACTGCAAAGTCATTTGGTTTAAGAAGGCATGGGGGTGTAGTCCATTTATTTTCATAACACTTGGCGCTCCATCTAGGGGACGGACCCCAGGATGGGCACCAATGATTTAAAAAGAAAGGATTGGGCAGCAGGTTTTCCTCATAGAATCAGCCCATACTCTCTCTTCCCTATACCTTCCTCACTTGAATGTCCTTTGAATTAAAGCCAAAGGCCCACAAATAAATCTTCAAATAAATAGAAAAATTAAAAATTTGAAACATTTAAGTATGATGCTCACACGCTATACTTTAATTAAATAAAATAGAGAGAGAAGAATGTCCCTCCAAATCAAAGAGTCAGTTTTTTCATTAATGCCTGAAAATGTCACGTTTAAATTAATGTCACAAAGTCCTTAAGCCAAATAGCTCCGAGTTATGATCGATGTCTACTGGAAGCAAGAGATGACGTTTAATTTGTTATTGTATTGATTTGTCCCTACAGAGATAAGGTTGGTGTGGATGGATGGGTCAACAAACCATCAACATCAGAGACACAGAGTTTCCCCCCAAATTAAAATGAATGAAGTAACTTCACGGGTTGGAAAAATATTGGATTTCTTGTACTATCAGCTGAAATAAAGTCCACTTGCTTCATTTGATTTCTAATTATCCACATGCATACACACACAGGCACACTCCTTTCCTGCTTCCTCTCTAACATTGTGTTCAGCTGTGCATGAGTCTGTGTGAGAGTTAGAGTTGTGTAGTGCACGCCTTTTATATGCAATCAGACAAGTGAAAAATGAACGTGTTATTTGGTTATTCATGAAGTGAAAAACACAGGACATGGACACCCACACACACTGGCAGACCTGGAGAAGTGTGCAGGTGCAGCCGGACTAGTCAGAGCGTGGGCAAGACGAGGAAGAGGGGGGGGGGGGGGAGGGTGATGACTGACAAACTAATGAAAAGTAATATGCAAATCAATTTTCCCCAGCAGGATGCTAAACATGACTCAGCAGCCGCAGAGAATTGGCAAAGTGATCACTTCCTGGCAGACGTGCTGAAGGTGACAGGCGCAAGCAGAGCTGCAGGTGAGGTAAACAAACAGTCGGGTTCAGGCTGTGGTTTCAAGTGACGTAAGAACAGCGGAGACGCATTGAAGCTGCCCTGACTCATGGTTAGTGGAATGCATAATTAAAAAAAATAGTGTTTTGCATGTGAAACAGAAATGTTCTGTCATCTCTCTTCACTGGAGCTAATCAACATATCGACTTCCACAGCTAACGATTATGTTCAGAATCTTTTGGAGTTGTTTCAGGTCTAATAAGTGATTGTTTGTCTTTATAATACCCTGCCCGTCATGTGTTCTCCAAGCTCAAGGTGACATTTTGAAATTGCTTACTTTACGAGTGGAACAGTCCAAAAGCCTGAAGGTGTTTAGATTACGGAAGAAAGAAAAGCAAAAGAATTCAAATTTGAGAAGCTAGAGCCAGTGAATTCTTGGCACAATGAATCAATGCTGCGCAATAGAGGCGACGGAAAAGGTTCGATACATTCCAAAAAAGTAAGGTGTTGAAGTGTTGATTTATAACTTTTTAAGTACTGGATACATTTTTGGTGGGATTGGAGCATAGCCATCTTAATCGAAAATAAATATGGTTCAGTTGTGCTTGCATTATTTTTAATATGACATACTTTATTAATTCCTGAGGTGAAATTCAGGTTTTATACTCTGATATTGAGATACTGGAAGATTGATATTCTCACACACATAGACCTGAATACACACATGTAAACAGAACCTGTGGACATGCATTAGTGGGGAGATGTCAGAGCGCACCAGAGCTGTTGGAGGTTCGATAACATGCTCATAGCAACTACTACTCAGGAAGTATCCTGGCACCTCCAGAACCGGACCAACTTCCACACTTTGGTCCGACTTGAGCCGGAGACCTTCCAGGTTTCCAACCCAAGTTCCTACAGACTTAATCTACAACTAAAGTTATCACATCTGTTGTGATGTTGGTTTCCATTTCTGCCATTTGTCTTGTGACTTTCAGTTTCTACTGCTGGCATTGTTGAGGTACAAGTCAGAAGTTTAATGATTAATATGATCCTACAGTCTGCTGTAAAGTTCTTAAAATTGGAAAAAACATAGTCCACATTTATCAAGAATGTCATTGCATGCCACCACTTCCAGCACACATATCAGATTATGAAGATTATTTATGAACCTTAAATAACATTTCCACACATAATCTACAAAGCAGTCATCGCATTGTTCTTGGTCTAAAAGATGATTGACAGCATCTTAATTCTCAGCTGAAGAGGAGCGAGGAAAATTAGAAACTGTCCGTTTTCAATAAAGATTTCTTTACTCAGCTCCCACTCTCAGTGAACAGGCAATGCAATGTGTTGCTTGTTTGAAAACGTCTCTCACACGGGTTGTTTTTAGTACATGTCATTTTGCAGAGGGAGAAATCACAGGTGACACCAAAAAACAATCTCATTCTCTCGTCACGCTGCGGCAGCACGCAAAGTTTATCTACGCAATCTTTCCATCCACAACCACTATAATTTACTCAACCACCTCGATCATATTGGTATGAAAAAAAAAACTAAAGCACAAATAGCAACCCATTGTGACCATAGACTGTAAATAAACATGGACGAAGCCTCAGTGACGTCATCGGCTTCTGCAGGGTTGTTTTGGAAGCCCAACCATGGTGGTTGCCATATTGGACCGCTGAACACACACAGCTGAGGCGGGCCGCTCTCGTCATTACTTGTGTGTCTTCTCACTCTGTTTTCGCTCCAAATAGCAGAGGCGCTGCTTGTCAACAGGCATGGATGGCAGGCAACTGCTTGGGCCAGTATAGGCGGCCCCTGAGGGCTCACAAACTTAAACCAAAGTAGTGGCTCAAAATGTGAAAATGTTGCAATGACAGTAGGAAACCTCTCCTAGGGGGCCCCCATCTGACAGCACTCACTCTTGTTGCCCTGCTGAGCGTTGCATGCATGATTGCAGTGAAAACCGAAGTTTGTCAATGAAAGTCAACCAAGAAAAATTAAGAGAAATGTTCATTCTATAGGGGAGAAAAAAGAAACGAAGAGGAAGAGGAGTAAGCGTTGGGACACTGGCAGACATGATGGTGATGAACGCTGGTTGGAGGGCCCCCAAATTGATTTTTGCCGAGGGCCCCACCAGACTCTAGAATCGCCACTGCCAAAAATACATGCAGAGTTTATTTAAAACAGAGACCGCTGCAAGCACGCGTCAAGCAGAACAGAGCAGATCGACCCATACAGGAAGTCAGGGGAACGCATAGAGCATCCTGTCAATTTCAAAATAAAACCCAATATACAGACTCACTATGTACTGTATATCCAATCACTTTATCAACCATGCATCAAAACATTGCACCAAATGAAGAGCAGATCTACCTCGGAAAGACAAAGTCACATATTGAGTGATTTTGTGGTTTCTCCTGTGATCTTGTGAACCTGTAAGTCCAGATGTTCATGGCAGTGCTCCGCTGCACTTACATTTCAGAAAACAGACCAAGTGGGGCAGGCCGTGCAACGTCAGATGGAGCATTTTCCCCAAGGATCCTATGAAAACCGCCTATAAGCCTGCTGACACATCGCTTCAACACAGCTCGCAGTCAGATAGGTCACAACTCTAATTATGCATAACTCTTAATCTTCATAAAATCAAAACAAACCCCAGCTCCATACAGTGTGTGCAGAAAAAAACATGAACAGATAAGACCAAAATCGTTTTTTGTACCAGGCTGTAAACATGTTACTTTTTTTTGCTGTCAGTCTTTTTGCGCTTCTGCATGGCGTTCATGTCTCAACCCCAGAGGTTGCAGTTTCATTCTGACCAATCACGACTATTACAACATGACCAGCTGATTTTAAGCACATGTGAAGGAGAACTGCGCAAGGTGTTGCAATGTATGTAGTGGTAACTGTTCCTCTTCTTTAGTTATGTCTAAAGATATTTGATGAATTAATGATGGAAGAGGAAAAAAGGGGAGCTGAAGCTGTTCTACAAAATGTGACACATTAATACTTGTGAAAAGATAAACACAGAGCCGGAGCGATTCCTTTTGGTGAACCACTTATGATCGATGCATTTTTAGTTTTATTATTTGTAATGCGATACATGACCATGCAATGAGAGTCTCCTGACAGTTTTAATGACGTACATGTGATGTGATGCAGTCATGTAGAGAGATGTATAATGAAGCTGCTTGGTATTTACAGTAGGTTACTTGTTGCAGGTTTTATGGTCCAGTCTAACAGCAGCAATAGTTCTCCTAATTACTTTCCATCCCGTAACCCTGAGTGTACCTGCTACTGTGTGGAGGTGAAACAGAAACTTGCGGATTTGTTGAAGTGTTGAGATACAGTCCACACAGCTTCACAAGGGATTTTTTTTCCCCAACAGTGAAACCCCCGGTGGAACAGACTGGCAGCTCGGCAGCCTGCCTGTACATGCCTGCTCTGTACTGCTGTCACCACGCCTTCAGCCCCAAACAGCACAATTACCCTGCACTCAGTGACAGAGTTCAAGGTAGGCAGTGCTGTTTGGCAAGGCCGTAATTTGATTTATTCTGATGAAGCTGTCAACTATAAGAGTTAAGCTGTCTGCAGTGATCCGTAAACATAAACACACGAGGCTGAGGATCCGATAATAAATCTTACAAAGGTATTCATACGTGGGGGGGGGGGAGGAAAGTGAAATGAGACACAAATACAAAGAGTCAACAAACAGGAGCTTATCAGGATCAACAATTTAAGTTTACCTTGGAGGATGATAAGAGAGGGACATGTTTTAAATGATCATTAATCTAAATTGAATGTAAAAGTTCATACCACAAGCTTTGATACTCTGGGAGAAAAGAGGAAAGGCCTTTCTTAGACGATGAGCGCTGCTTTGTAAATTTGCTGAAGCTAGGAGGGATGAATGGCAGCAGAAAATGGAGCGGAGCCTGCGGAGGAATGCACAAACCCACCTAACCACCTCCCACAGGCTGCCGGGAGAGCAGGCACACACATGCGACCCAACCGACCGGCCCCAGGAAGAGGTGGCACTGTGCAGCACTGCTACTACACAGTCACTCAGTGTGTTAACACTCAGCAAGAGATTTAGAGCCACTGTAGTCAGACTTACACATCTCCCTCAAATGAAAAAACATGATGGGTAATGATCGGTTAACCTATTTGACCTCATTCAATCTTTCATTTTATCATGAGATAAAACTAGCAGGATATTATCCATAACATACGGTCATCTTATGTGTTGGTGTGTTTTAGGTGTAAACATATATTATTTTGAATTAATTCAAGAAATACCCTCAGTTCGGGGTGGAGGAATTTAGGAAATTTAAGATTTTTAAGGATGCTGGTTGAGTTTAATTAATGAACTCCTTTATAATAAAAGTTAACAATAAGCACTTAAACAAAAAGATTAAATAAAAAAAGGGATTTAAGGTTATTGAGATGTAAAAAAAGGCAGAGGGGACCTACTTAGAAAGAGTTACACCTGATTCTTTAAGATTGTTTCTCTCTAAGTTGCACAAGTAACTGGCATGTACACGCTGCATGCATCATGTTATCATTCCCAGGTGCCAAAGAAAATAAAAACTTATTTCCCGCGTGTAAAATGTAATGACATATTTTAGAATATAAAATGCAAACCTGCATCTTTTTTAAAAAGGGACATCGTGGGTAACTTTTTTTTTGTGAGAATCTTGGAGGGGGGATGTTGCAGTGTTGGTAAATTATTAAATCTGAGGGAGAGAGTGCGTGTGATGGTTAATCATTAACCTGGGCTAAGCTGGAGAGAAAGCAGATAGATGAAGATGAGTGACTGTGAAGATGAGGAAGAACGGGGGGGGGGGGAGTGAATGGAGTGAATGGAGGGAATGATGGTTGAGGTTAAAAAAAAAAGAGTGAAGGATGTAGTCCACTTTATGAAATCAGGACCTAGAAACGTAGAGTCCAACTTACAGCCAGTTACTCGCGTTGGCCGAGAGCAGCGCGCAGCAGAGCATCAGGACGCACCGCAAAACATATTCCTCGGTCATCTCGAGAGGGAAGGAGAGGGGGTCGGTGAGAGATGAAATAATCCCGAGGTGGACAGGGGGTCGGTGGTGGAAAAAAAAAGGCTGCAGTGGCAAGGAATTTTCTCAGTCCATCGTCCCGCATCCAGTGGATCATCCACCGGCGGAGACGCGCAGCCTCACGGTCCGGTCCGTCCGTCTGGTTCTCCCGTCCCTCCCTCTGCCGCTCCGCGCTCAGAAGGGACGGGCAGAGGGGGCAAAAGAGGGATGCTAAATATACGATCGAAAACTCTGGAGCCGCTTAGACTGAATCAGCCCCCTTCTTCTTAATCAGTTTGTTTACTTTCCCTGTGCGCTGTGCGTTAACGCCAACGGGTAGAGCGCATGGAGAAGCAGTCAAATTAAAGCCAAAAAAAAAAAAGGTGTTCTTCCTCCTCTCTGAAGGCTTATCTGAAGGTCCTGCTCTCAAACACGCGGAACTTTCTTCCGTTTCTTCAACTCTCTTCCTACACATGAACGCACTGAGCGTAAATACGCACGGGTCCTCCTCACACACCACCGTCTCTCGGTGCGTCTGGCTGAGTGGAGATGTGTGCGCTGACTTTAGTGGAGGGGCGGTGCGAGGATATAGAGGTATGGCTGCGAGATGGGAGTTTTTTTTTTTTTGGGATGGAGGAGGCGGGTTTAAGTGCGCTGCTTGAGGGAGTGTGTGTGTGTATACGGACGGGACAATGTGTGTGTTTTAGAGGTCCCCTGGGAGGATGCAATAGCACAGCCATTCACTAATGCCCTCCCCAACCACCCTCCACTCCTCTCCAACAGACACATAAACACACTCTCTTTCACTGACACACACACACTCCCCTCAAACCGCACACACACTTCTTGGCAGCGCCTCACTCTGCCTGTCACACACTCAACCAAATATTCTGCGGTCAACAGGCTATTTAAAGCTTGGCTGCAAAACGTCTGCATTGGAAACCAGCAAATCCCAATAATAAGACAAATGTCAGCTTCACACTATTGATTGATGAAAAAAATGTAGGAGCATAATAAGGTGAAGCAGCCACACTGGCCTCTTGTTAAACCTCTGAGGTCTCCGGATGACTCACCTGATCCTGGCGAAGAATTACCACTGAAAATGATATTTTATTTACATAACAATAAAAAAAAAAGATTAAAAGAGACAAAATACAATGCCTTAATTTAGTGCTGAGAAATCCACACCGCCTCAGTCCTCTACATATTTCCCCCTTTCAAACCTACATGATTTTATTTTTAACTCCAGTGAGAATCCCAAAGTTTCCAAAATTACCAAAGTTGTCAGACTGAATTATGAGGAAAAGGTTTAGCCTATAAAAAGATGCTCAAACATGTGGGGGTATCTTTTTTTAAACGTCTTGTAGCTACAGGTTTATAGGAACATAACTGAGTTTGAATGTTCATTCAGTAAATGACTCAGCTGCTTGAACCTGCAAATAGAGAGGGAAGATACGATTTCACGTCTTTATTTACCTTTAAACTTATTAAGGGAAGGGAATTCAATCGTCAATGATTGCAGGACAATCTGGAAAGTGACACAATGCTGCAGTAAATAATGCAGAAAGCCAGCGGTATTTTCTATATTAGACCCTCAACATGGTTTTGTATGATAGTTCAACGTGATAATATTTTAAATAATATAACATTCATAAAATGTCGTGAATGTATTGACAGTAGACAGAGATGTCTTCATCCATCATATTGTTATAAGTGTAATATGGTGTGTTATAATAGGAAATGTGGTACAATATAGTATCATGTATTAAAGACGATATGATCAGTGTTGTCAGATTCTGCAAATAAAGTGACACAGGGGGGAAACTGAGTAAACAACTAAAACAGACATTCTGATGCAATTTGTCATCTCTGATTTTGAGCTTTAAAGGTCACATATTATACAAAAATACACTTCACCATGTTTTTCTAACTCTAATATGTGTCCCTAGTCTGTCTACAAACCCCCCAATGATGAGAAAAGTCCATCCTCTCCGTCTTTAGCCTGCTCCACTTTTCAGAAAATGTGTGCTCAAACAGGCTGTTTGGAGATTTTCCCTTCATGACATCACAAAGGGCAGAAGCCCCTCCCCCAGGTGGGTGACACTCCCACAGCTAGGTGTTTGTTCTGCCCTCTGAGTCTGCCTTCTGACTGTAAACAACAGGACATGGAGCGAGAAAGCCAGAGTACACCCAAGCCCTTCCAGAGAGGGGGCGTGGTCAGACACAGCTCATTTACATATTTAAAGGTACAGACACAGAAACAGCCTGTTCTGAGCAGGGCTGAAATAGAGGGGTTTATATGCATGATCAAATACAGGATCAGAGTGGATTTAGAACAAGAAACTTCACACACATGTTTTGGCGTGTTCTGAGAATTATTTAAACTCATTGAAAAGGAGGAGAATATGTGACCTTTAAATAAACATTTCCTGTACATATGAACTGCTGTTTTTTACACTCTAAGATGGGTGAGTCATCACAGAGCTATTAGAATTAAAATACTGTGTTAAAACCAATGCATATAAATACTAAAGGGCACAACCATGAAAACTTAATATTTCTCTTAATCAACATCATTAAGGCTCAATAAAGTGGAGAAACACACTATTGGAGAAATCTGGATTACTGTAACTGTTACTGAGTCATATTCTCAATGCAGGACAAAATTATTTCTTCAAACATTTAAACTTAAATGTGCAGATATCACTCACTATGAATATTTATGTGAGATTGTCTAAAAGAAAAAAGGTTGTTTCTTCAGGGTGCTTTTTATATCATCTGACATCTACCCCATAGGAGTTGTTAAAGGCAGTGAAAATAAAAGTGTTCTAGTACTTGACATCGGTCTTGGTCTTAAGATCACTTTTTGAAGGTCTCAGTCTCGCCTCTGAATCGAAAGCATTTTTACTCTGTCTTGTCTCGGTCTCAGACTGGATTTTCAACTCCAGATTTCAAATCAAGACTGGTAAAGACCACCACTGATAGGCTTTTTTCCCCCCACATCAGTACTGTAATTAGAAGAAAACAAAAGCCCCAACGAATAACTTCAGTTCATTTGTATTTTGATTTTTATCCCCTGGTTACGGCTGCAACCTTCCCAGTATTACGTCCTAAATTAATGATACGTCCCCTGCTCACAAAGATGATGATTTTTTTTAGAGATAAATGGTCTGGGTCTTGTCTTGGTCTAGATCCCTAAATGTCTGGCTCTTGTCTTGGTTTCGGTTCGTGTGGTCTTTGTCTGCAACACTGTAAAATAACTTTGTAGAAATAAAAAATCGTGTCGCTGAATAATCTTGTTGACTTTTTATATCATATAGAGCCATCAGTATTAATTCAGTCTGTTCAATAACTGGCTTAAAAACTCCTCACAGAGGCTTTAATCTGATTTCTGAGTATAGGTGGGATCAAAAAAAGAAAATTTAGTTCAGTGGTAAAGAAGAACAATGAAACAGCTGGTTTCAGTCAAAACCTGCAAATGTGTGAAAAAGGAACGGACAGGAGACTGCAGCAGCAACCGCTCCTCTCGGCCTCAGTCTGAGTCTGAAGTCTTGGTGTGTGTGTGTTTATGTGTGTGTGGTGGTGGTGGTGGTGGTTGAGTGTGTGTGTGTGTCTGTGTAGTCTAATCTCATTTCACTTGTTGGGTTTTGGGGGAGCTAAGAATACACGATGCTGGGACAAGACGCTGCAGCTGCACCACCAGCTGTGTGCAGTGTGGCTCCTGGCTGCCAGACGCACACACACACACACACACACACACACACACACACACACACACACACACACACACACTACACACACACACACACACACACTGTAGCGTTAAGTAAGCCAAGTCTTCTGTCTGAGTTTGGATACTTAAAGATAAGATAGATGAGCAGCGGTCCCTGCAGGAAGAGCTTCTCAGCAGCCAAACTAAATGAACTGAGCAGTGGAAGAAAGTGGATTATGAGCCTGAAACCAAAGTATCAAATAAACAATGAAAACAGTTACTGACAAGAGGCTCTGAAGTTTCTCCTCGTCTGAGTGGAAAGTCTTCAGGTTCTTCAGAAAAAGCCGCAGAGTGGAAGCTCCTGGACGGCAGAACTCAGCTCGTTTAGGAAGAAGCTGACCTACATTCAGTTGCCTCCAAACTTCAGCTCCCTCTGAACTGTTTCTGCTTCATGATGAGACACATCACACCTGCATTGAGCGCAGGGTGTGTGTGTGTGTGTGTGTGTTCGGGTGTGTGTGTGTGTGTGCGTGTGTGTGTGTTAAACGCACCATGCATTACAGAGTGAGTATGAGGGCTGCAGCCTATCAGTCTGCTGCTGTGAAGGCTCCGGTGTCCAGTGTTGAACTGACATAAAAGGGTACAACATCCCCGAGTTCATCCAGGTCACTTCCCAGAGGTCACCTGCTTCAGCTCTGCTGCTGATTGGCCAACAGAGGGAGGAAGTGAGTAAAGGAGCTTTTTTTGATGATGAGCAGGAAATCAAAAATGCTTTAAAATGCTCATCACTAAAAAACTCTCACAATCACACCATGTTTTGTAGGTAAGGTTGAGGAGTTTACATTTGTTAGAAAGATGTATAAGACAATGAAGGGACTAGTTTATTCTCATTGTCCAAAAACAGTTTTTTTTAATTCTTAATTTTGAGTGTCCACTAAACCTCTGACTTTCAGAAATCTATTACTCACTGTTGTAGTCAAGACCACACTGACCAGGACCAACACTGAGACCAGAGCGCTCCGTGACAGAGACATTTAGGGATCCAAGACCAAGGCAGGGCGAGACTGAGACTGAGACCAGGACCATAAATATCACTGAAAAAAATCATCTTTGTGTGCAGCGGGCGTGTCACTCACTTAGACGTGACACCAGGAAGGTTGCTGACGTAACCAGGGGATACAATTGAAGTTATTTGTTCTCATTGAAAGGGCTTGTTTACTTCTGATCACAGTAATGACGTGGAAAAAAATAGACTTTCAGTGGCGATCTTTGACCGGTGTGGATAGAAATCCGGAGTCAGCCCAGTCTGAGACCGAGACAAGACTGAGTAAAAATGCTTTCAATCCGGAGACGAGACCGAGACCTTCAAAAAGTGTTCTCGAGACCAAGACTGATCTCAAGCACGACAACACTACCATAACTTATTCTTAATGACGTGAAATCAAAGACAACATTTTTACCTATTTCTTTTGATGGACAAGAGGAATAAGTAAAACCTGAAAGATATTCAGTACATGACACAGTGTTCACCTTGAACTAGTTGCTTATTAGCATGCTAAGTAGTTAGCACAGTGGCTGCTGGTTAGTCATTATTAAGCGCTTATTAGTACCTTATTCTACATGACCATAGACAAAGCTCATAGGTCATTAACTAAGAGTTAATAACTGCTTATTGATAGTAAGTTAGGACGTTGTTGAGCATGAATCTACCTTATAAGGGCCGTACTACTCAAAGCAACAACAAAAAACAAAATGATTTGAGCACTTTCTCACACTCAAAAGTTTCAACCCACTTATTCCTCCCCATTGCTTTGTATATATGTGTGCCTGTGTGTGTGTATGTGTGTGTGTGTGTGTGTGTGTGTCGGAAGTCCCATTCAGTTTGTTAAAGTGCTGCAAGCATGCGCCTCTGCTGAGAGAGACACCAGCTCACACACTCCTGCACACTCTGAGTGTCTCTACTTCACACACACATGCACACACTTTGCCTGTGAAAGAAGCCATTATCCCCAACGGAGCCCCAGACATCTGGGCTCTCTACACACAGCATGCAGGCAGCCCACACACACACACACACACACACGCACACACGCACTCTTAATGACACAATTTTGGGGCATGAGAGTGTGTGACCGCTAAGGACAGTGAGAGAGAGAGAGAGAGAGACAGACATGGACTCTGTGTGTTCTCGCTGAACACATGAAACACAGTGAAAGGGGAGTCATGGGAGAAAAGGTCTGAGTCAGGACATGTCACCCAAACAACCCCCATCCCAATTCCCATGGCAACAGGAGCTGGCACACACGCCCGGCACAAAGGCATCCTGGGAAAACACAGGTTTTATATTGCCCCTGGCTTTACACTCCTGTGCCATCACCCGGGTAACACTAATGCTGCTTCGGCTCTAACATTTACTCTCAGGCAACACACACTGGAGCACAAGAGAACCACACACACACACACACACACACACACACACACACACACACACACACACACACACACACACTGAGTGACCCCTGGTAAAATGATGACAGTTCTGACCAGTCTCTTCCTCTCTCTGTGGTCCATTGATTGAGGGCCTTAACATATTTTTTTTCTGATTTAAACTATTCACCTTTGGAAGGGCATTGATTTTAAGTTTGAGAGCTTAACACAATTTTATTTTCCACAGCAGATATCATGAAACTTTCCTAAAATAACCTTTTTTTTCTTTCAACAGATACAATTTATAACATAAATTTGCTTTTTTCCAGCGTTTTGGAACAAGTCGAGTAAATACTTTGACTTGTTTTTTATCCTTTTATCCCTGTCGGTTGTCTTTGTATGTGAAATATGTTTCTCCCTCTTTTTTTCTCACTTTAAGCTGCTGCCTGAGAAAAGAGAAAGATAAAAGATTACTGTTAAGAATGAAGAAGAAATAAAAAAGGTAAACTGTGTGTGTGTGTGTGTGTGTGTGTGTCTTAAAAGGGGATCAATCATGTAAACGTGGTCTAACAAGTTAAAATGAAAGTGAAAGTCAGAGTCACTGTGGAGGGTCTGTTGCTGATGTAGCTCAGCTGAAACAGAAATGACATATTTCATGACTGCAGTCATTTAGCGATCAGTTTGCTGGTATTTCCTCTAACTTCTATAGATCTATGGGTTCATGGCTCTGTCGTACTTTTCCTCTGTTTTCCATGTCAAAACATTTCTTACACACATACAGTATGTTCAGTTGTCGGCCAACATAAATGGAAAAGTGGCACCAATTAAGATTTTAAACTTGCACCAGGCCACCTCCCATCCAGCGTATAGCAGCTCTGCAGAGCCTGGCGGGGTCTTAGTCTATACCTGATGCTCGATTCTCTTCTAAATCTGTTAACAAAGTGACAAGAAGAATTTAGTAGAGAAGTGATTTTCCTCCATCTTTTGTCCATGTCTGTTATGGCCTTTAAGGTTTTTTAGTGGACCCAAAAGCAAAACCGGAAAACAGGGTGGTGGGTAAAGTGGTATTTATTGACGTGAGGCTTTAAAGAGAACGGGTATCCAAAGCACAAAACGTTCACTGATGCTGAGAAGCCAATCTACCACTGTGTAGGCGGAAATAATCTGGCAGCTTGGGAGAGTTGAACCAGGGTATAAATGCTGCAGCCGGTGATTACAGATGACAAACAGGTGAGTGATTGCAGAGAGCTCCGGCAGCCGATAAGCCACGCCCAGCCTCTGAAAGAACAAAAACACCAGCACCAAACAAGGATAAAAAAAAAACACAGAACTGTCCAATCACCACAATGTCAGTATATTTTGGTAGTTCCTTGCGCAAAGATGAGAGGAAATTAAGAATCCCCACACATGGCTTCATGTTGCACTTATAATGTAGGATGACATCATCAAAACTGCCCAATCAACCGATGTCCTGAAGGCCATATGATGTCACGTGTACTCCTCTCGGTTTGTTTGTCAGTAACCTTTCTTTGGCTCTTCTGACAATGATCGGGAACTGTTTCAAGAACATAAACAAGAAAACAGAGGACCAAGTTTGTTTTTGTACCAAGTAGAATTATTTTCTGAAACTGATTGAAGGTTAAAAAAGGTTAACTCTTAAAAACAAGATACTAGTGTGCATAACAATACACAGAAATACCTCGCACACACACACACACACACACACACACACACACACACACACACACACACACACACACACACACACACACACACACACACACACACACACACACACACTCTCTCTCTCTCTAAATGGTAAAAAAAACGACTTGTGTGACATGTCCTGTCGTCTCTCTTCAAACACGAGCTGGTGGTCGATGCTGTTCAATATTGACCTTAGATATCAATGATGACCTCATGCTCTCTTTGTCTGATGCCCTCTGACTCAATAAGCCACTGATTATACAGATTCATCTTTAAGTCTAATTCTTCTCCAAACAAGTCGACGATTACCTCATAATGGGCGATCATATTAAGGAATGAGCATTGAAAGAATTGTTTGATAACGAGACTGAATTGCAAATCGGTCGACCTTAAAAATCTTTCAACTTTTAAAGTGATAAAGAACCTCTAATAATAAGGTGATTCCCTTTTTGTTCCTTCACTGGATTTACAACATCCAGCTCTACAGGTTTTCCTCCTGACAAGCCTCCTTTTATACTTCCACTCCTGCCGTGATTAAAAGGCCTCAGAGGGAATCAGTTCAGTTTACATTTACTGCCCTTGCTTACATTATTAATTGCTATTTTAGCACTTTGTCAACACAGGTGCATTTCCTGTTACACAGATAAGTCATATTTTAATTGAGTTAAATTGTGTTGTTCTTCTCTTCTTTCTGTTTGTGTGTCGTATTTACCCCGTAGTTACTGATTACCCCGGGCTGGTGCGTCCTCAGACCCCCCCCCCCCCCCCCCCCCCCATGCCCCAGTCACAACACAGAGGTCAGAGGTGAAATAGCCCTTGGCCTACCCCCTCGTCGCCCACGCTTTGTTACGCTTCCTCCTCATCCTCCTTTTCGTTTTTAATCTCTTTTCTCTTTAGACTTGGAAGAAACCTGCAGAGATTTTTCTCAGGGTGGATGTGGGCGAGTTTTTCTGGTAAGAGAAGTAGAGGAAACAATGAGGGGTAAGGGGATGATGTCGGAGAGGTGTGTGTGTGTGTGAGTGACTATGTGTGTGTATGATAGGTGTCACGAGGGCTGTCTGGGGTTAGGCCAGTAAATGAACAGCTGAGAGCGGTGATTTAGTCGGTATAAAAGCAGCCCAACTGTCATAACAAAGACACTCTGACAGCAGGCCAAACCGGAGACAAAGAGGAGTCACCGGCCCCCAGGAGGCCTCCAAACACCCCTTTGGACACACACACATACACACACACATGCACTTACACAGACAATAGGGTGTCAACAGCGGGCTCCCAGAGGCCTTGCAAGGGTCCAGGGGCCAGACTGAGCTTGGTAGAGAGGACCCATTACAAAGCCTGGCAGGCGTCATTGGACCACAGCAGTCAATGTGTCACCAATGGGACCTTTCACTGACACCCTCAGTCAACCTTAAAGGGTGATGAGACATCAGCAAATATCTTAACCACTGATAAAGAACATCTTCTGATACAATGTGCAGTCATGCCATGTTTCATTGCGTGTGGTAATGGCGCCAGTTACACAACAAGTTTGTCATTGATGATCCAAAGACTCTACAAGCTGGCACCACACATAGGGTCAGTGTTGGACTCAAAACAATCCAAAGTACTCCTCACATTCATATTCCTCATTGAAATCTAACACCTATGTAACCCAGGATTCGTCTCCATGCTTCTGGCCTATGTCCAATGGGAGCTGCTAACTGAGCATCCAGCCTCTAACCTGCAGCTGATGAGAAGAGCTCCTGTAAGCTCATTTCTTTATTACTCCACAGATCGGTGTCAGACTCAGCCGTTTCAGAGCAGACCAATGGTGGCTCAGGTGACATGACCTGAGGACGCTTATCAGACATTGCAAAGATCTCCCTAGAGAAACATGGAGCTCTGAACATTTAATTTCTTGAGAACTGTTTGATTTGGACTTATAGGAAGAAAGATGGAAGTTGCCATTTAAGTGAAGTTAAATTAATTAATCCACAGAATTCTGAATTATTTAGGTCCAAATTATTAACGCCAACAAAAAGTTTTGCAATTGGTTCAGTTTGCAAATCCTGTAATATCTTTCATATGGTCACTTGCACACAATCAATATATAGTGCTTTAAATAATTTGTCTTTTGGGAGACTTTAACCATGCAAAAGGACCAATCATAATTGTCAGAATGGGTCATTTTCAAAGCAATAATTAGAGGATATTTTGCCTTTTAGATATGAGGACTTGTTGAATGTCAGTTTCCTCCTTTTAGGCAATAACTTAATTTCTTATTTTCACTTGATCAACTCAAATTGCCATGGATACCCCCAGCCAAGAAAAATAAAAGCAGTTGTAACAGTCACCTCATAAAAAAAGTGTTTGACTTTTGACAAAAGTATTTTTTTTTTTTTTATTGGTTCATCTTAAGCTTCGTATTGTAAGAAAATACAAAAATGATGGTCTTTCAAATTGAATATACATCCGATTGATATAAGGTATAATTTGTTGGTCCCGTGAAGTTTTCTCGTCACTCTCCTGTCAGCCCGTGTCCTGCTGTCCAGTCCAGCATCACTAAAAGGATGAGTGTAGCCCCTCCATCCTATTAGGCTCCGATTAATCAGCCTTTTCTTCAGAGTCGAGGAGCGTGATGAGGAGAGGCATTGAGCCCTCTGTAACCCTCCAACACCCCCCTCCCTCCCTCCCTGCTCCTCTCCCCTCCACCCTGCTACCCATCCACCTGCTGTGGCTTTGTCAGTGGCTTTGGAAGAGCTTTGGCTTTCAGCAAAAAGCCAACACTGACCACTCACTTCAATCAATGAGGACACACTGAAGCTGGCAGAAAGACTGGAAAAATCAGCTGCCAAAGAGTGCTCCTCTTGTTCGGGCGGAAATGCCCCAGAACAGGCCATTTTGACCATGAAGGGACATTTAAACTCTCCTCTGTAAGTCATACTGGTTGAATTTTTATAAGTTATGATTGCAGACAGGGCGAGGCGAGTTTCTCTGCAAGTTTTATAGACCTTAGAGAAAAATTCTCCCACACCGCAGCGGAATGATGTCTGTGCTCAGACATGTGACACAAAAATAATCAAAACAGTGTCCTGCATGGTCGGGTGGAAAATTATCAAATTATAATTAGACCTCGAAAATGACTTTGTTTCTATGACACTAACAAGCTCGCAGGAAATCTGGAGACAATCTGTCCGACCATGTGACATATGGGATCTTAAGCTGTTGTACAGGCTCTGAGATTTCAATCAGTATTCTCCCAAGCACCCAAAAAGCTTTTTACACTCTAGCTAGAATAAAACACTCATTACAGCTTTCGAAAAAAAAGAGGCTTGGATATTATCCAGTTAACTTTGACTGTATTTCAAAAAACGTCCTTGTTTTATGTGACAGGACTGCAGGACTGACTAACAATGCTCAAGGTTTTACATGTGTTATTTACAGGGATAACCATCTTATTTCATTGTTTTAATATGTTAAATTTGGTTTATTTGCACTTTAATCCAGGTTCAGCTCAGGCTAAAGAGATTGCTCGCTGACTGTAGTATTGTAGGTAAATAGTATAAATTAAAGTTTGACGAGATAATGGTGCAAAATGAAAATCTGATTCCCCCAAGTTAAGTCAACTCATCCTAACGGACCAATCAATGGTTGCACCAAATTTTATAGCAACCCAGCTTAAAGATGGCGGGATAATACACTTACAATCATAAAGGAGAACCTCATTGGAGCACAAGAGGAAACGTCATTGAGACACATATGACCTGTATGTTTCTGTACAAAATGTGCCAGGTTGTGTGGATGATAAAATACTTCCCAAGGTAAGTGAAAACAGTGTTCAGCTGAGAGTCTAGAAGAAAAGTGAGGGGATACACAAAGTCATCGGGATGAATCCTAAAGGAGCACCGTGGATACCTGACCCATATCATCACAAACAATTAAAATACTCCTGAGGATGACAAAGGAGTGTATGTCCTGTCTTCTGTGGGAAATGATACCTAAACCAAATTTAAATAGCAAATCATGATTACGTTGTTCAGAAATTAAAGCTTGGACCCACCAATTTAAGTGGATAAACCAACTAACGTACTTATAATCAAGTTGACATTGCTGAAATCTGGTGAACCCTGCCCCTAGTGCAAATAATAAAATTAGTGAACGCAATGAAATCTGTCATAGCATTCCCAAAATTCCAACAAACATGCCAGCTTCCTGAAGCAATCTCCAAGTGTGTTTAGATTTCACATCAGGCATGGTGAAAACTACTCTTCTTAAAGATAAAACAAAAATCAGACTCGCAATACTCTCATCACTTGTTGTGGATACGACAAAGTGAAATATGGATGCCTTAAAGACGGACTCCATGCAAAATTAGCACAACCTTCTCTTTTCTTTCCAGACATAATGTTTCATGCATTTTATTGGCTTCTGGCTTCTTAGAGCACCCTTTAACTTTCAAACGGCTACATTTAACAATGAGAGAAAAAACAGTGCAAGTAGCTAAGTACGGGTGGGTGGACCCGCTGGGTGTTGACCACATAGGTGCTGGCTCTAGTGTCGGTAGGCCATATTTAGTGGCTGTGACTTCCTCTGTGACAGAAGCCGCAACTATGTTTGTGTTTCTTTCACAGCGTCACTCAGCTGTGAACATTTTCCTTACTGGCAGGTAGAAAGTGAAGAAAACCTTTGCGTGTGTGGCTGAACTGGAGTCCTGTGTGTTGGTGCTGAATAATTTACTTGCATGATTCAGGACTACCCTATGCAAATGTTGCTGTGTTGAGAAATCAGGGTCCTCAAGGTGTTCAGAAACTGTACAAGAATGACTCCTGTAGCACACAGGAAACCAGATAGTTGCCTTCAGCTGCAAAGGTTTGTCCAAGTATTCCAGGCATTAACCACAGTAGCAGTGTGAAAACAACAACAGCGACAGCTCCAGCCTGTCTCCCTCTCACCGCAGGTTTCCCTTCCCCGTCCAGGCCAGTGTCATGTTGGCCCACACAAACTAACACACACTCACACACTCACACACTTACAGCTGAATATAATTCGGTTCATTGCTCTGTTTTCTGAGGGTGCTGAACCGCGTCACCTCTGATTGTCACCACAAGTCAGCAGTCAGGGATTTACCACAGTGTGCTTCTCTTTTTCTTGCCCCGGCTTCAGCATGGTCACACATACACACTCACGCAGTTCACTTACACACACGGTTTATAAAACTCTGGACAACTAAGGGAAGTGAAATTAAAGTGGACGGGATTTCACCTGCACAAGTGAAACGTCCAGCCAAAGAAGTATGTCTTTGGGTCACAAGTTTGTGTCTTGTTTTAAAGCACAAAAACAGGCTTTTGAGCCCGTCACATGGGAGCATGACTAAAATGTGTCAGCAAAAAAAGAAAGATACTGCTTCTACAGGAAATCATATGGCTGTCCGGATGGTGTAAAGCGATCAAGTGGAACACGTTTGTCAGGAGGCAGAAGACCCGTTCTATCTCTACCTCTTTTTCTGTTATCCGCTTGACGGAAAGTGATGTTAAGACAGCATTTCCAATATGGCTACTGCCATTGTTAGGCTTCAAAACTCCAATGGGTGATGTCACTGAGACTATGTCCATGTTTTATATAGTCTATGGACAGTAAACACAAGCTGGCCATGCCTGATGCCAGTGTACATTTACATAACACATGTCAGATATTGCAGATCAGATAGCTGGCTCACAAATTAACAATCAATTTAGATTTTCTGCAATTTGCACCAAATATTTCAAGGTGTGTTTGTTATCAATGTGGATATAATCACGTCTTTATTTTTGGGGTTGTGTCAAGTGAAAGTATTGTCAAAATATATGCAACACTGGTACTAATCATCACCCTGCCATCAGCTGTGCTCTTACATCCCTAACTTACCAGCAGCCTCTGTGGTTTTCCTACATACACCTCTGTGTGTGTCTCTGTGTTGGACTATCAGATGGCAGACAGGGATTAAGGGTCGGGGGGTCTTTGCTGTCTGAGGTCAAAGCTCTGGCATTTCCAGTAGGAATCATGGTTCCACGGAAAAACCACAGCATCAACCTCACAGTCCCCAATTACCAGCACACACAACGGCACATGATAGACACAGACACACACAAACACATCCCCCTTCCACTAGAAACAACAGTCATAATGCTAAACCGAAGCAATGTGGAAAATGTGAAGAGATGCAACATTTTATTTGGTATGTACATTCCTTGGTATTATCAAAGGGAACGTCAGCTGTATGAATATGCATACTAAGGTCCCATGAAATCAATATAATGTGGAAATTAAGGGGTGAGAACCCACTACAGAGCTATTGCCCGTATAGATAACCAATCAATATAAAAAACTTTACTCAAGGTGTTCCACATTTTTACAAAATGTCTGAATATTTTGACTCAAAAATGAATCTGCTTCATCAGGACTGCAATGAATATCTTTGATAATGACTCTGATGTGGTAATGGACTCTGTGGTTGGAAATTCAACCAAGATGATTTGCACTGGGTGAAGTGTTTTTCTGAAGTCTCTTGAGATACAGTAATATCTGAGGAGAGGAATGTGATGTTGCTGCTGCTGATGTGTCAAACCAACATCCACGACTCATTTATGGTTGATTGAATAAAATCTAAAATATTGAGATGATGATAAAAAAAAAATATTGCTTGGTTGTTTTGGTGAACAATTTGAGTGTCCTGTATAACTTTCGGTAATCTACCCAACATGAGTTATGGATGGTAAATAGTAAATGGTAAATGACCTTGGGCCTGTATAGCACTTTTCACACACTGATGGCAGATGTTGCTTTGAAAAGTGACCTTTCAGAATTAACTAATCCCATTAAGAACCATTCATACGCACAGATGAAGCATCGGGAGCAATGTGAGGTTATGTGTATTGCCCAAGGATACATCGTACATGTGGCTGCAGGAGCTGGGGATCGAACCCTCGACCTTTCCGATTGAGAGACGACTGAGCAGCAGAGTAACGTCATGCAATGGTTGCAGTTTGATTAGCTCTACTGGGGAAAAGAATGATGTTGTCATTGTCACCATAACCATTTTGCATGGCTACGTTTTAGCTGGGGTAGGCAACTTTTGATGAAGTAGCAAGACTTTGCCAGCTTTTTAAATATCTGACCGTAAACCGTAACTCATAAATACTCGATTGATGGCCCGTAAAGCCTGAAGTACTAACAGGCTGACAAAAGACAATGACCTCATCTAGCTAAGAGACATGATAAACAGTAATCTTAGTCAACCCAAAGCAAAAATCCATGTCTTTCAATTAGGTATGGGCTTAGCCACACACAGTCTGTGGCTGCTGGTGACACAGCAGCTTTCTCCAGTCTGCCTTGGAACCACACGCCCCCCTCTTCTCTCCAGTTAACCCCTCTCCACACTGTGATTAGGAAATAAAGACTGGGAAATAAAGACAACAAACAACCCTTCTGGTACATGCCTTCAAATACACTCACACATAACTCTGGATACGCACCCACACACACACACACACATGCATAAAACACACAAAAGCGTGCTCAACCATAAAACCACTGGGCTCCAGAGACAAAAGCCTTGTCATGCTCTGGTGGGGTCCTGTCACTAATCCACACAGCTTTAGGGGTTGCAGACAGCAGACGCACACTCGCACACGCACACAGAGGCGATCTATGTGAAAGGAAATTTGACACACACACTGCCTGGATTTGCGGATACATACTTACACACACAGGCTCTCTCTCACACACACACACTGACAGACAGTGGTGTTGTGTAGCTGGCTGGCTGGGTGTTAAGGCCAGGCAGAGCTACTGGCGACAGGTTGGAGAGAGGAGATGGCTCACTAAGCCTAATCACACAGGGGAATGCTGTCTGGGGCACCTGACCGTCGGACCCCTCACTGGGCACATGTGCTATCTGTATATGCACGCTAACTCGGTTGTAGTTTTGCATGTGTGTCTAAGTGCATGTGTGAACTCTGTATAGGGGCAGCAATAATTGGGACTTATCACCCTGAATGAGCCAGAAGGAGAGGTGCCAGAGCTGGATCGAGGGCGTCTGACCAGAGCTCGAGTTGAATGGGGTTGGTGGGTTGTAATGAGTCATCCAGATTCTTACGAGTAAAGCCATCTCACAGCCGGAGAACATATTCCGTACACTGAACCGAGTCCAGTCAATAAAACTCAGCATCAATTACTTTAATCCACAGATCAAAGACGGCACTAAAAATGTGAAGTTCATCTGTTCATCTGGAACTTGCTAAGGGCGTAGACATGCTCTGTCTGATGAGTCCATTTCACACTTTGTGTATCAATTGGCCAACACATTGGAATGATAGTGGAGTTTATCATCCACCAGACACTTGCTGACCCCTGAACGTTTTTCCCAGACCAACTAATTGAACAATCCATCCAGGCCCGAAGTTTAAGTGTTGTCGAATTGTGATCTACAGAGGTAAGAATGAAAATGCTCAGTGTTTTGTTTTTATTATCGCTGTCCTTGTAAAGCACTTTGTAACTTCATTTTGAAAAGTGGTAGGAAGCTATAAATAATGGTTATTATTATGCGTCTCTATAGCAGAGTTTTAGGACCAAACCTTAATACAACCCCTCCCCTTTTGCTTTTTGCATTATGTACCATCAATCCTCTGCAACAGGATGTCTCTACCCTACTCAGCAACCACATTTGGCAACCTCCAGCAGCTGCATTTGGATGTCATTTACAACATTTCCAAATTGCAGCAGCTTGATTGAAATGATGCTTCTGGTACCAGAACATTAGTTACCCCATTGCCTAAATGGTAAATGGACTTGAGCTTGTGTAGCGCTTTTCTAGTCTTCTGACTACTCAAAGCACTTTCACAATGCATTTCACACCGACACATTCACACCCTGATGGCAAAATTTTCTATGCAAAGTGTCCATCAGAAGTAACTAATAAACCATTCACACACATTCATACACAGACAATGAAGCGGCGGGAGCACTTTGGGGTAAAGTGTCTTGCCCAAGGACAAATCAGAAATGTTGCTGCAGGAGCTGGGGATCGAACCCCCCACCTTCTGGTTGAGGGACAACCAATTCTACCAACTGAGCCACTGCCTACCAATCTGTTTCAGTCGGGGCATTTGTAATCAAGATGCTTGCATCCTCCCCTACCTCCAGAAACTGCATTTTCTTCATGTAACCAGTGCATTCAGCACAGATATACCACACTGGGATACCAGGACCCAAGTTGCCCCATTTCCAGCAACTGTTGTTGATGTTTTAGCCTCGGCTTCTACCACTGGCAGGCAGGTTCCTCCTTTCCCAAGCTCCACTGGCATACACCTGGAAACCAGTGGAGCTTCACAGCCCTGTCAGCAACAACTTCCTGTGATATACCTCCTTTTCTTCACTGCCATCATCTTTCATTTCTTTTCTTTTATTCCAATTCCTTCTTCATTTTTTAATGCTCCTTCCAGACTTCTCATTCTCACTTCAAGCTTGGGATCCCATGAAGAACACTGAGTCCTTCCACATCCCTTGAGTTCCTCAGAATGACTTTAAAACAAATCTATTAGAGCTGAATACCAGGTCAATAAGCTCAACAGTTATCTTGCCCCACACATTACTGCACATCCTAACCTAATCAACCTTCTTGTACCTACAACAGCATTAACTTAATTCACTACAAAAAAGCTACATAAACATTTTACACTGATTTGCAGATTTACACTGATATTTACAGACAATGACATGGAACTTGTAAGTCCTGCCCTAACCATATTTTCTACTTCCTCCCAGGAATACATCATCAAACTCTGTCATCAAGATATGGGCAGTTGGGGCAACAAAGCAAAGGGTCAAGGACATCTGGTCTAATGACACTGGGTCTTGCTAGGCATCTGAGATTCTTCTGTTGTTCACTAACTGTCTGCCTTACGTCGGTAAGAAGTGGGCTCATGTTGTTGGTATTGCCTGAAAAGTATTTGTGTACTATATATCCTAATTAGCAAAAAAATGTTGGTTATTTTAGACCAATTTGTGCAAGGTTAGTATTTGAGAATATGTATCCACATAACGTTGTTTTTACCTATTTGAACTGAAGGAACAAAGATTCATGTATTGGTTTCATTAAATGGTTCCACAAAGATAAAAGGTGAGACATTTGGAACTCACACTCCATCCTTTTAGTGAACACCTTTGAAGATGGGCTGGTGTTGTTGTGAGCGGAGGTGGAGGATGAAGGCAAAGAAAAAGTAGACATAGTTTTGTCCAATGTCCAGCATCTGGAGTGTCTGACTGAGATCACAAAAGACTTTTATTGATTTTCCTTTTTAAAACATTTTTGCCTTTCAACAGCTTCTTTAAATCTTTGCCACGTAAAGAGAGGCTTGTCATGGAATTTAAGAGGAATTTGGAGATTAAATTCCAGAAGACACTTTGGTAAAAGGGGAAGAAGTGTGTTTTGTGGCTGCAAATGTAAATTTTGGACGAGTGGCATTTACCAATTTCATGTGGATGCTATGATATGATTATTAACACTATGATCAGATACATTTCTATTAGGTAACGTTCAAACGTTTTGATAACCACTGCTGTGCACACAGATCGACAAAAACAGCTAATGGTAAATGGACACCTACACATTTACACACTGATGGTAGAGGTTTCTCAATCCCAATCACACACATTCATACGCTGCCGACGAAGCAGCGGGAGCAAATTAGGGTTAAGTGCCTTGCCCAAGGACACATCAGACATGTGATTTTACAGGAGTTGGGGATTGAACCCCCAATCTTCCGCTTGAAATACGACCCACTCTACCTGAGCCACAGCCAATAAAACTGTAGTACACATGTCAGACCAGTAGTTGGCAGTGTTACTTTGTAATGAAACAACACCACATGATCAGATGGTTGTGTGGACGATGATTGATACTCCAAGTGACTAAGAGTTTTTTTTCAACTTTACACTTCTAATCTTTATCTTTTGTCAGACTTTAAGTTTCTTTCCAGATGTATTTCAAACCCCTTTTCTAATAAGTGAAAGCCATGTAGCTCACAAAAGTGTTGATTTTGAATGTTGGTGATGATCTGAAGTGTTCTGTTTTGCGTTGAGAAAAAAATCCAAATCCAAATTGATTAACTGGCAAGTAGTTAAATCAACACCACCAAATGCAACACATTTTTAATTACAGCAGCAGTTTTATTAGTCCCCCAAAATAAGATACATGGGTAAACTACAGGCACATAAATACATTCTCTTAACTCACAATCCCTAATGAGATGTATTCTCTGAAGTGGGAGCACTTCTGAATGTCTCTGTGTGTGAAACAAACACAGTGGAAGTGGGTTGTGAACTTACATACAGTCAGTGTGCACGGTGTTGGGTATAAGGCCCTCAATTGGTGCTGACTTCCCGCTCAGCGTTGTGCAATTTTAAGATGAAGAAGACACAAGGTTGAACACGATGTTTTTCCTCAACACGACCCTTGCAGCTATTCATTTATCTGTGGTTCCTGGAAGTCTATAAACTGCAGTCACAACACTGATGCTTTTGTCGAGGACCATCTGCTTGACTAAAAGACCATGTGGGAGATCAATCTTATTTCTCTGAGTTTAAAAAAAATACACAAATTTACCGGGAAGAGTATACAAATTCAGAAACCAGAAGTTAGTCATGACCCCTCCGGCTCTGGCCCTGTTTTGCAATGCGACAGAGCAATCACTTGCTCATGCTAATGTAAAACAGAGCTATGACTGCCACCGTTAAGCTCTAATTCACCTTAACTTCTCGGTTACAGTTCAGGTCTTACCCTTTGACCTTTTATTCAGGCATCAAGTTCTGCTTTCGACATAGGCCAACTCGATCACGTTGTATTATCGACACCCAGAACCCAAAGGAGCAGCCATTATCATTCTGCCCTGTGGTCCAACTCTAACGTTGCCTCACCCCTCTTTCAATGTGGTTATGATTAATCACTCTACCAGTAATCGGAGTGCCCTTCTTTCCCCTCCGTTCCCTCCCTCTTCTTCCATGGGCTCCAGATGACTGTCTGATGTCGGGGCCTGAGACAATAGGATACAGATGCGTGATCGATGGCGTACGGACAATGTTCATAAGCAGCGAGGCGTTGCGGTTTCGAGTTACAGACATACGGTCCCATCAGCTGGCTTGGCCTGCCTGATGGCTGCGAGGGTGATTAATGAGACTTTACTGGCAGTGAGAGGGACCTGTTTTCCGCTCTGACACAGAGACAGAATGATACGTTACATACATGCACTCGTTTATTTCTGCGAATGTGCGGGAAAAGACTCTTGCGAGGTTAAGCCCATATGTGCTCCGATGTCAAATTGATTCGTTCCTGTAGGTCTCCAGGTTGGCACACATTGGATGTGAACTAGCTAAAAGATAAGTGCAGTGACGTGGATGATGCAGCGAGGGTGTCGCAAGTCATGTGACAGACATACAGTGAGGTTTTCGTCATGTCATCTGGAAGAGATCACCAAGACACGTTTATCCTTAAAGGCTTTATATGTGATTTTTCACTCTTAAATATAATATAAATCAAGTATCTCCTCTGAAAATAACTCTGTGAGTCATGACTGTTTACAATGGGTGTAACACCCGAGTCCCACTGTCTGTGATGTTTTCAGAGTTTTCAGAGTCCTATCTTCACTTTGTTTACATCGCCGGGATGGCCGGCTGACTCCTCCCCTCGTGTATAAAAGTTGTTTAATTGAGGGACTAGAGAAAAGAAGAATAACATACTGTACTCACTGCTTAACTGTGTTTCTAGATCACGCTCATTTCAGGTAAATTTACATGCAGTGTGAAGATACCAGCATAATAAAGATCGCTAGCATTAGCATGCTAACACAACAATGCGCCGCAAGTTGTTTTGGTTTCATGCTGGTGCTCAAGGGCGACATCTGCTGGATCAAAAAAATCGCATATAAAGCCTTTAAACAATGCACTCGGCAGCAGGTTCAGCACAAATCAATAACTTAAAAACCCCCTCAAAGCTTTCATTTCTCCTCCTTTACCCCCATATACCATCTAAACAGACTCATCCTTCACGTCTTGTGTTTCTCCCTCATCCTGATCCATTTTTCTTCGTAAAAGGGCTTCAGAGCAGAGCCCCCGCTGCTCTCTCTCTCTCTCTCTCTGGCCCTGTTGGCCCTGGCCCGCTCTACAGTACTGTACGGCATGGCTGCGGGGTCATATGCTGAGCAGATGTGGTTTGTGTGGAATCTGTTGCGTGGTGGCTCCACATGCTATCCGATGATAAGCAGAGGATTAGATGTGATTGCAGAAAACTCTGGACTTTTTTGTTTCCATTTTCAATAAATCTGTCCGATTTCTGTCTCGCGCCTGATGTTTTTCATATAAATAAACTACACACAAACACCGGCCGTGTGTAAACATGTTCTGTTACAAGCAACGTGTTGTGGATTAGACATCTGAGAGATCTGAGATAAACATGTAGCCTGATAGCTTCAACAAAACACTGCGGTTCTTTCATGAGTCCAGGCGTATTCCTCTAGTCTTTGCAGCACAATAAAAGAGCAAGTGTTTTCTAAAGGTCTTTTGTCACATTTTCATATTGTGTAGGATCTCTATACCGCTCTGGAGCCGTCGTTTTTTAAAGTCCCCGTGTATGCAGTGAGACGTTGAAGATTAGCTCACCTCGGGGGGTGTCTGTGGTTATAGTGTTAAACCTCCGCACCACGCTGCCTCTCATGCAGTGAGATTTTAATCACTCTTTGTTAGTTCAAGCTTTTGTATTTTTTAATCCCTGACACTCAGGATGATACCTTTGCTAAGCCGTGGCTGCGGCGTCAGAGTGCAGGCGCGTGTGAACTGTTTTTCTTGGCAGCGCGCTCGGCTTACGAAGGGAGTGATGGAGCAATGTGAGTCAAAATGTCAACACCAATCGAACTCCTTTTCAAAGAAATCAATCAATCAATTTTTATTTGTATAGCGTCAACTCATAACAAGTGTTATCTCGAGACACTTCACAAAGAGCAGGTAAAAGACCTTACTCTTTGTCTTTTAACATTACAAAAGAGCAGGTAAAAAGACCTTACT